>NC_034411.1:106270149-106361507 GCF_002078875.1 Numida meleagris
GAAGGGAAGGGAAGGGAAGGGAAGGGAAGGGAAGGGAAGGGAAGGGAAGGGAAGGGAAGGGGATAGGATAGAATATGATGAAATAGAACACAACAGAATAGAACAGAATAGCATAGCATAGAATAGAGCAGAACACAGTAAAAATCTCAAGCTGGAAGGGACCCAGGGAGGTTGGGGGTGTTCTACTCATCCCACCACTCTTGGGGTTTGTCCCACAGCCCCAGCTCTGGGTGCTGGCTGCTGCTGTGCCATGGGGGTGCCTGTTGGGTACTCACAGGTCCAGTGGGTGTGGATATTTCTCCTTCTCCTCCTCAGGCAGTATGAAGTAGGGAATGGGGTAAAGCATCCCAGTCTTGTCCTGATAAAACTCACGTTGCTGCTGGGTGAGCTGCAGTCAAAGGCAAAGAGGCAGAGGTTTGGGCCAGCAGCCTTTCCCAGCCCTGCACTGCCTCTGCCTGCAGGATGCTGCTCAACACACTGCACCCGTTGCATTCAAGCCCCTCAGCAAGACCCCATGGAGACAGGATTTTAGGGACGGGCAGCAGAGGAGGGGTCACCATCTCTGTCCCATCCCCACCTGGTAAAACCTTTCCAGCTCCAGGGACCGCCTGTTCTCCAGGCTGAACGGGGTGTGCATGGAGGTGTAGTGCCCCTGCCCCTCGCCTGGGTACGGCGCCTGGGGCTGGGGATGCTGCGAGCTCATCATGGTGGGGGTTCTCAGAGGGAAAGAGCCGTGCTCTGCTACCTGTGAGAGAAACATGGGGTTAGTTTTCATTTTCCCTTTTCAGCATCACGCTTTGCATGTTAAGAGTTCCCTGGGCAAGGGGATGCTGCTGCAGAGGGACTGCTCCTGCCCAGTTCCCGCGGTGCATCAGTGATTTGCACACTGCAGACTGAACCCTTTGATGGTATCTGAGCGATGTTCAGTGCCAGGGCTTTGCTCACTGAAGCACCCAGCTGATTTTTCACAAGAGGAGGTCGCTGATACATGTGTCTCAGTTGGGTGCCCTGTCTGTTCCCACTGCTGGACCTTTTCCTTGCTTTTATCTGCAGCGTGACCACAATTTGCTATTTACAAGAGCAGCTGGATGGAAGGGAATGGGAGAGATTTGGCAGCAGGTAAGCTCCAGGGGTGAAAGCACTGAGAGCCCTTCAGACACAAACGAGCAGCGAGCTGTCAGCGGGATGCCTCTAAATGATGCTCTCAAATGAGCAGAGGAGAATTGTTTTTATAGATATGTATCCTACAACCATAGCTCTGTCTATAAGCAGGGATGAGGAGGAGTTCAGAGTGAGGCATGTTTTGGGTCCCTGCAGGGTGCAGGGTCCGTGCAGGGTCCATGCAGGGTGTAGGATGCAAAGTGACCACACACAGCCCCTACCCAGCTCCTGCAGAATCTTGACTGCAGAGGGTCCTTGCACCGTAGTAACCCCAGCTCAGCCTGGATCCGTCCCATTCTGTTCTGTCCCCACCTCAGATGGCTCACAAACACCATCACCAGGCAACAGGGGGAGCCCAACCCCAGCACCCTGACACTCCCTTCACCCCCAGCACCCACAATGAACGTCACCTACTCCCACTGCCTGCAACCCGACAACCCCTGCACCCCTGCCCTCACCCTGCCTTCTGTGGGGAATGCAGAAATGTCTCCATGTTGGCATTCTGCAGATTATGTTCTTTCTTCTTCTTTTTTTTCTTTTAACCAACTCTTTCTGTAAGGGGAACTGTGGGCTATTCTCCTGCCCCAGCAGTGTAACCATGGACCTGCCCCAAAAAGCCTTTGGGAAGGGTCAGTTGCCCATAGAGAACCAATGGAAAAGCAACTGCACACACAGACAGATGCATATTCAATTAAAACCATCCCATTGGGCTTGCAGGGATGAACACTCAGGCATGGGGATGTGTGGGAATTGGAGGGGCTGTCCTTTGTTTGCATCTTGGTGTAAGGGCTGAGATATTGCAAAGAAATGGATGAACGAATGAATTAATGAATTAATGATCAAATGAAAGAGTGAATGAATGAATGAATGAATGAACAAACAAACAAATGAATGGATGAATAAATAATAATAGAAGAATGAGATGAAGAAGAAAAGGAAAGAAAATTGGAACCCAGAGGGTGAGAAGACCTCCTGGCAGCACGTCCTGACTGAACAGATCATGGCATGAACTGCTCAGTTACTTTCCACCTTGCCTCACTCAGCCAATGTGGGACTGGTGGGAAACGTGGATGAGGTTTGCACATGGGCTTTGCTATGGGAGAGCTCTCCTGGAATGGCACTGTGCCTCCTGACAGCTGGCTTCTGGATTAGGAAAACTGGGTTAATTGAATCACAGAATCATGGGGGTTGGAAAAGACCTCCAGTATCGTTGTGTCCAACCATCAATCTGTCACCACCACACTATTGTTAGTTGTACTAAATTCAAGAGAATGGAAGAAACTAAGAATCTAAATTTGTTTAAAAAAAAAAAAAAGGAGAAAAATAGTAAAAAATCCACCCATTGAGGAAGCTACTGCACTGCTATGGCTGCTGAGTAACAAGTACAGCTCTGGCATTTAAAAAAGGGTGAAAGGCTGTTGGGCTTGCAACCACAGCTTTCCAGCTGGTCTCAGAGGGTACCAGAGGCAGAAGAGAAAGAAAATGAAAAATGATGCAAAAGGCCAAATGGATTTACCAAGAGCCAGAGCTGGGCTGCCCTCTGTGAAGCCTCTGGTTGGGAGGGGACCTGGGTTCCTGCAGTGGGGGTGGGAAGGCCAAAGGCTGCTGGCCATGGTACCTCTGTTCTGCAGCATTTTCCTCTGCAAATAAAGCACTGCAGAACCTGAAGGAGGGCCTGGGACTCCCATGCATGCCCAGAGCAGCTCAGCCCAGCAGATGTTTCCCCTTCTCTGGAGCTCTGTGAAGGTTTTGCTATCCTTGCAGCTGAGATGAAGGGTGCAGGGATGCATGGCTGCACCTAGTGGGATACTATGTCTGCAGAACTCACGGGACACTTAGCAAGCACTGTCTTCCTTTGGAGAGGTTTCTTAGCAAGCTCTTGCATTTGTTCACCCTTCTGCTTACATACAGAAACTGCTTCCACAGCATTTCCCCCTTTTTCTTCCCAAGACCGACACTCACATGGCAAGAGCCGCCCACTGCAGCACTCAGCATTACGTATGATGCTGTGATAAGCGTTTATCCCACAACGCCTCACTCATGACAGTTGCATCCCTCAAACCCTTCAGCATGAAGGAGGTTCAGTGCAGGGGGGACAGCAGCTTGCACCAGTTTGGGAAGAGCTGGGATGGGAAAGGTGGGGACTAGGAGCAAAGCAATGCTCGCTTGCGCAGATAAGGTGCTGGTGCTGCCCACAACAACAGGGAACAGAAAAACACAGCAACTCGCTGTAATTAATATCAAGGCTCTTAATGGATTGACAAAGGGGGAGGCTGATAATGATTTTTTTTTCCCAAGCGTGGGAGGAGAAGAGCTGGAAAAAAATGAGAGAAAAGGAGTTAAGAAGAGAAAATTTCATTAATTTTGGGCTTAAATTTTGTAGTATCATCATAAGAGCAGTGATTGCTTTGGGATGTGTGGTTGGGTTGGATTTACTGTAATGGATATTGGTGCCATGGGAGGTGCAGGGGGGCTGGTTATGGCCTGATCCTGCCCTGGGAAGCCACACTTTCCTCTTTACCTTTGGTGTAAGCCCATGGTAAATAAGAATAATCATTGGTGATTCAGAGGTGGGTGTGTAATTCTATTCACATGCAGCAATGCGAAAAATGCAGAGATGTCATAAAAACTGAAATTTGTGTTTGGAAAGGGTATTTTCTCATCTTGCTCTGCCAACCACAGGCAGATCCCTTCCTCTCCCAGACTGGAGGGCAAATTTTGGATCCACCATACCTCAACAATCTCTATACTTCGTTGGCTTCTTTGCAATTGGTTTACTGTGTTATCACCCCATACAAAGACATGGAACGATTTGAGTTGGAAGGGACCCTTAAAGCCATGTGATCCAAGTCCCCTGCAGTGAACAGGGACACCCACAGCTCCATCAGTGCTCAGAGCCCCGTCCAGCCTGACCTTGGGTGTCTGCAGGGACATGTTGTTCCTGCTCATCTTCATTATCCAATTTAACTGTGTCATGGATAGACAAATCCCCATGGCTACAGGTGGAGATCTTCCCCCACCCAAAGGAGCACTGAACCTCGGAGGCATCTTCAGCTCTGAGCTTACAAACGCCCACATCCATCCGGGAGAGCTACAGATGTGCTGCTGTGTACCCCGAAGCCCATGGGTGCTTGGGGCTGGAGGTGCCCCTGGGGCCATCCGGTCCCTCAGCACCACAGACACAGGCTTTGGGGATTCCCAAGGGAAGAGACCCCACAATATATGCATATCATCTTCTACCCTAATTTCTACTTTCTTACTTTGCCCTGAGTCTGAGGGTAGCACCACACTTCACCACTTTCCAAGTGTCCTCTCCCTGCGATTTGCCAGCAGAATTAAACCCTGCCTGGGATTCCATGTAAAGCAAGACCAGGAACAAGCGGACCCACTCCTTATCAGGTCCCTCTCTCAAAGCTGGTGCAGCTCTCAGGTGCCCACCTCGCACCACCCACCTGCACAGCTCCGTGAACATCCCCAGCTGACGCACCTCATGCTGAGCATGCTTCACAATCAACTTTCTGCTGTTGAGCAAGAGGTTTCTAATTAGCTGCGTGGCGCAGAAGGCGTTTGAGCTGCAGGTGCAGCACCACTTTGTGAAGCTCAGCAGAGGAAGACCAACTGGGAACCAAAAAAGTAATGCATTTTGAGCCTAATGAGCACTATTAATCCCCACAAGTTTCTTTGTTCTTATGCACTTGTGAACAAGCACAAGGATCTTTTCCACTGGCAGGACGAAGGTAGATGGAAGAACATGCTTCATTTCCAGGGCTCTATTACCCATTTATGAAGGTTTTACCCTTACTTGTCTCTCTCCAACGATGCTGAAGCCCTCTTGGGTTCACTCCTCACCACAAATGGGCTTTTCTGGGAAGTTTCCAAGCAGGAAGCAAGATGTGTTGGGCTCACAGCCCTGTCTCCATGCTTGTTGATTGTCTTCCTCAAAATAAAGGATGAGTTTAAGAGTCCAAGAACAGTGCAGCCCTACCAGGCACAACCCTCTCCAAACCAAGCCCACATTGTGAAGCTGTTATCTATGCCTTGAGCCCCCCTTTACCATGCAATCCCCATGTCCTCTCCCAGTGATAAGGTTGACCCCCAGGTTCCAGATTGCAGCATTCCCAAGTTAATGCCTCACTCCCATGGGGAGCACTGCCTCAGTTTCCCCACTGGAGTCCCTCTCCCAAACCCCCAAAAACTGAAGAGGAGGGGGTTCCAGCAGCCCGCCCCCCCCCAACCACCTCCTTCTCCAGGGAGGGAAGGGGAAGGCGGTGCTGCTGCTGAATAATTGAAGAATTCGGTGCTGGAGGAGGGGGGTGTGCACCGCGTTGTGCCTCGCAGCGCAGCTGGGAGCGCGGCGAGCATTGCACTGAGCATTGCACCGAGCACTGCACCGAGCACTGCACTGAGCATTACCCTCAGCGTTGCACCGATCCCCGCACATCGCCCCGCACCATGGCTCTGCAGCTGCAGCTCCGCACCGTCTCCGGCCTCCGTGGCAGAGCAGATCGCATCGCCAAAGCGGCTTTCCGAGGTATGGGGAGGGGGCAGTGGTGTGGGGGGATCTCAGGATGGGCTGTGCCTCAGGTTTCCCAATGGTTGCATTTAGGAAGGGAAGGGGTGTTAGCCCCCACAGCCCTGGAGGGGGGGATTTGTCTAGTGGGAAAAGGGGATGAATCCCACTTTGGGATGCTCCCTTGTTATGCCACCCCATGTTCCCATCCCTGTTTTCCTCCTGCACAGAGAACTGCTGTCACTGTCACGCTGGGCAGGGTGACACCAAACTTCGGAGCAGCGCTTCCTTCCCTGGTGCTGGAATGTTTTTCCTGGCAGCCTGCTGCCATCAGCTGCCAGGAAAACAAGGAGCTTAGCTTCATTCATAGGTCAGAGATCACCTCTGTATGCATTTGGGGATGCTTCACCCCCTGCTCCCCCTGAGCACCCATGGAATTTGTGACCAGGACACTCAATACCACCACCAAACCCAGCCCCAGAGGAGAAGCTCCCAGTGACCAGAGCCAGCAGGCTGGCAAAATCCCACTGCAAAAAGAGGGAGCAATCCCTGGTCTGGGTGTGAAGCTGGGACCAGGACCTTGTGTGCATTGCCCTGCTCTAGGGCAGGGACTGGGATGATCACTCTAGGATGATACCAAAGCTGTATAATCTTTATGGGAAGGTGATTTTTCTGAAGCACCAAGGATTTTGTGTGTTTTACCAGTAGTGAGGCAGGAACTAGGATTTACCCATCAGCTAGAGCCCATGGCTCATCTCCCTGTGCCTTGTCCCTGGGCCAGGTGTTGCAGCGTGTGGTGGGAAGGAGCTCAGAGTGCAGCAGCAATATGGTTGTTTTGTCAAGCCAATCTGCTCCTTGGTATTTAGTGTCTACTTCTGTTTAGCACCTCCTTTCCCCTTGCCCCATGATCATTTGGGAATGAGGAGGAGCAGAGTCAGGATATAGGGAGTCCATAGCTGCTGTGAAGCTGCGGTATTTTGTGTCCTGTTGGTTTTGCCCAGGTTGGTTGTAGGGTCTCCTCCTTGGGGATCTCCCACAGCCCCTGGCTGTGGTGCTGGGCACCCTGCCCTGGGTGGCCCTGCTGGGGCAGGAGGGGACCAGAGGGACCCAGCAATTTCAACCACATCAGGGTTCTGGAGTTCTGTGACCTCAGTGCCAGGCTCAAGGGAGCATCCTAATGTAGACTCTTGGTTTTTGGGGCCAAAGTCATGTGGGTAGCATCTCTTGCCTTTCTCTGGTGACTCTAGAGGAAGCACACCCCTTTAGAACAGCTGCACAGCTGGAGCTAGGTGTCCTCCACCAGCCCATGCTGATGCAGGTCAGTTCTGGTCCCCAGCTATCTCATCCAGGTGTTCCCTCTTCAACCCCTGTATTGTGTCTCTGAGCAAAGCCACAATCCCTCCACACAGCACACAGCAACCAGTGGGTCTTGCAGAAGGCATTTGCAGAGCAAGGCTGTGCTGGAGCTCAGCAGTGTTCTCCTTCTGGTGCTCCTTGCAGCCAGTATCCAACCCCAAGCATCAGGGGCTCTTCTCCCACCATGGAGTGGGACTTGACTCACCAGGTACCCGGGGGACATGGTGCCAGGGGCCACCTGCACCTGGGATGTCTTATCCAAGGTCCTTTGCCTGTGAGCTGCTCGACTCTTAGGAGATGTGGGGCTGGTTTGAGATAACAGTTCATCACACCCTGTAGGCACCATCCAGGGGCTGATGCACCCACAGCTGGATTCCCCAGAGCTGGAGGTGCCCTACTAACTCTTGCCATGCACCAGAAGCTGTCCTGCTTCTAGCACAGCTTTTGCTCTGAGACTCAGTGCACTTAGACACCAGGGCTAAGGTGCTGCTTGTCCCCATAGCCAAGGACATTTGGGATCATACATCTGGTGGCCCCATTCCTGGACCTGCAGGTGGATCTGGGTGGCACGAGACCCCCAAGAAACCACTGCATTGATGGTAGGGAGCTGGGAACCATAGAATCATTACGGTTGGAAAAGACCTCCAAGATCCCCAAGACCAACCCAGAACCCATCCCTCCATGCCCATTGACCATGTCCCTCAGTGCCACATTGCCATGTTCCTGGAACACTTCCAGGGATGCTGACCCCACCACCTCCCTGGGCAGCCTGTGCTGCTGCAGCACTGCTCTTTCAGAGAAGAAATTGTTCCTAATATCCAACCCAGAGGTGGTTTGGGACATGCATGCACCTTCGGGGTTTGCTTCACCCAGGTCCACTGCTGCAGGAGGCAGAAGGTCTGCCAGCACCTGGCAGAGGGATTTTCTTTTGCTCCTTATGTGATGGTTAAAGTAGAAAGGGCTCAGCCAAGGGGATGGAACATTCCCTGCAAAGAGCCCTGCAATCATGATGTCTCAATCCGTGGCAACATAAAGTTGATCCCAAAGGAGTAAGGGGTGTCCCAGCCTCTGTGTACCCTGACCTGTGCTCTTCTGAGCACCAACCACCACTCAGCAGTGTTTTTTTTATTACCTAGGAGACAGCATTCCTTTCCAGAAGGAAAAATGTTGCAGGGAGAGACTATCAGAATTTCTATAACTTTCCCTTCTGCACTATTGTGAAGTAGATATTAACCACAAATACTGATTTGGGGTTATCCTATGGGGGAGACTCCATGGGAAAGCCGATGTCAGCGTCCCAAAGGACAGCACAGATGTGGGGCAGCTCCTCCATTCCCTTTGCCACAACCAACCTGCTCCTTCTCTCCCCCTGCAGGGCTCTCCTTCTACACCCGAGTGCTGGAAAACTGTGAAGATGAAGCCAGGTTTGATGAGGTAAGAGGAGAGGTGTTTTCCTCCTGCTCCGTCTCACACATGTGGTTTGCTTTGCCATAAACGCTTCTCCATACACATATCCCCATTCTCCCTGTGAATTGGAGGGATTCCCAAAGCAGCAGTAGCTCTGTGCAAGCACAGTGGGATAAAAGCAGTTCTGGGGGAAGAACTCAAAGTTAGGTGTGTTGGCATCGCCTTTATGTGCTCCAGCATTTCTCTGGCGGGTGCCCAGTGGGTCTCTTGGATCAAATATCCCTTGGCTGGGATGGGGGGCTGTCACTGTGGGACAGCAGCACCTCCCATGGTGGCAGTGATCCAGGCAGTGTGATTGTGTTATTCCTGAACAACAACCTGTGTTGTCAGCACCTAGAAGTGCTGGGCTTGCAGATCCCTTGCCTGAGGGAGAAAAAGCCTTTCTCATCCAAAACCCTTGTGCTGGGTGCCCACAGGTTGGTGGATCAGCCTCCAGCTCCCAGAGTTGGGCTTGGGAAGGGAGAGAGAAAGGATTGGTCTTGAAAGAAGGAATTGCAGCCCCAGCTCTGTGTGGTTTTAAAATGCAGCCTTGCTTTCCGTCGTTACCAAGAACACATCCTGAGAACATTGAAATAAGGTCACCCACACAAGTGGGGAATAGAGATGCTGTGAAGAAGTCACATTCAAAATGGAAATATGTATTCAAAAGAGAACGGGTGCTTCCTTTGCTTGTTTTGTGTTTCATGCAGAAGTTAACCCATTCCCAGGGGCAGGAGAACAGAGGAGCCTATGAAGAACAGGAAGACTTTTAAACTGTTTATTGCTTTCTAAAGCTTTTTTTCCCTGAGAAAACATATGCAGATGCTGGGTGTGGGAGGTGTCTGTGGTGTGACCACCTCGGGATGTGCACTGGTGGAGCAGCCTGGATCTGGCAGCCCTTTCTGACTGCAGTGGGGCTGCAGGTGGGCAGGCACCCCTTGCCTGGATGTGATGAGATGTGTGCAGCCATTCTATAAGGCACTCAGGTGCTTAAATGTGTGCCAAATGCTGCTGGGCACACAGGTCCCACTGTAACACCCATGGCACGATGTTCCCCAGGGGATCCAATGTGATCTATGTCGGGAAAGGGAAACCTCCACTTCCGGGCTCCTATTTCCAGCTGGGAACTCAGCCAAACCTGCAGGATCGGCTGTAGGTTCTGGGATGGAGTTGCTGCTGCTTGCATCCCTGTTTCCTCCTCCCCTGTAACACCTCTCTTTTGGTGGTGAATGGAGTTCCATCCAGCTGGAGGTGTTCCCCTGGTGTTCCCCAGGGGTCAGCACTGGGGCCAGCCCTGTGTAATATCCTTATTGGTGATCTGGATGAGGGGATTGAGCACACCCTCAGTAAGATTGCAGATATCACCAAGTTGGCAGGAAGTGGTGATCTGCCTGGTTCTGTGATGGATGAGAAGTGATGGCCTCAAGTTGCATCAGGGGAGGTTCAGTCTGGGTATTAGGAACAATTTCTTCTCTGAAAGAGCAGTGATGCAGTGGCACAGGCTGCCCAGGGCGGTGGTGGGGTCACTGTCCCTGGAGGTGTTCCAGGGACATGGGGATATGGTACTGAGGGACATGGTCACCAGGCATGGAGGGATGGGTTGGGGGGTTGGACTTGGGGATCTTGGAGCTCTTTTCCATCCTGAATGCTTCTATCATTCCATGATAAGCTCCCACTGGGAGCTTCTACAGGGAAACACCAAGCCCATCATCTTCCCTGCCACTGCTTAACATTCAGGAGAAGCAACTATCAGGCAGAATTTGGGCTGCCCCAGTGGTTTCCATTTGTTTGTTTTCACTCTGTTTCTTTTGCAATTATCTTTATTCATTGCTTAATGAATTATGCAGAACCTGTGCCTCTCCAGAGCCTGTGGAAGAGAAGTTGCTGGCTATTCCAGAGGCTGAATGCAGTGCTTTGGCTGTTTTGCACAGTCAGGAACAATTGTATCATGTCCTTTGTGCACCCTGAGCTGTTTCTGCTCCAAGGGAAATCAGGAAAGGCAGAGATTTCTGGTGATGGTGCTGGGCATGGAAATCTATGACTGGCTTCTGTGTGCTCTTTGCTGCCTAACTTCAGTCTCTCCTGAAGGGACCAGGACAGGCTTAGTGCCATGACCAAGAAAGCTGAGACCCACTGCTGCAGCCTTGACCCAGACTTCTGGAGACGTCCCTGAGTAAACAGCCTGGGAGGCAGCAGGAGGGGAAAGCATCCAGCCAAGGCTTCCAGGGGCTGCAGGAAAGGGAGATGCATCTTGAAGAGATCCTCTTTCCCGGCTCCTTTGAAGCAGTCTCGCTGAAAGCATCAGGCTTCTGCATTCTGCAAAGGCATTTCTCTGCCTCCATCTTTTTATTTTTTCCCTTCGTTAATGAAACAGATAAAACTGACCCAACAGACATCACTTGCTTAGCTTTGCAAAGGGCTTTTAATAAGACTCTTAACAATAAAACCAGCAAGGAGGATTAACAGCCAGCCAGGCAGGGAAGGAGGAAGGGTAATGAAAGCAGATGAGCCTCTGGGAGCAGCCCTGGTGCTGGGAAGTGCCACGGTGATGGTGATGGATGTGCTCTTGGTGCAGTGTTGCTGGCATGCTCTACAGTGGGGCTGGTGGGAAGGGAGCAGAGGCAGCATCCTAAAGGGACATCAGTGACTCGCAGAATGCATGAATTCAGGGATGCTTGGGGCTGGAGGCACCCCTGGGTCCCTCTGGTCACACCCCTGCCCCAGCAGGGCCACCCAGAGCAGCCCAGCACCATGGACAGGGGCTGCCCTCAGCACCTAGTGCAGCACAAGACATCATCAACCTCCTTGGCATCAGTGGCACATCACCGTCTCATGTTCCACTTGGTGTGCACTGGCACCTTCAGGTCCTTCTCTCCCAGCTGGGTGCCAGTGCTTCTGGATTGCTGTAGCTCCCAGCCCTGCTTTGGGGATGTGGCACCTATGTGGACACCCACATGGGCATGAAGCAGATGGGGAAGGAGCAATGGGGAAGGTGGCTTGTCCTGGCAGCCCACTGCAACCCGTATCCACATTCATCAAGGCAGCTTCTGATGGCTCAAGATCTTGTTCTCCACTTTCTGTGGCTCTCTTCAGCCTTACATTCAGTCTGGTCTCCATATCTCACTTTGTCATGTAATGTTAATTTCATTCTCCCCTTGGGATCTTGTTCTCCTCTTTCTGTGGCTTCCTTCAGCCTTACATCCAGCTGAAGTCAACTTTAGACTTAGAGCACAACATCCTCTGGGGATCAATGAACAAGGTTTGCTGCTGGATGCCCCAGGGCATGGGATATCTGTAAGATGGAGGTGGAGCAGGGCTGACACCCAGCAGGAATGGCTTTCAATGCACTGGGATAAAACCTGGAGGAGATGGAGAGTGGTTAGGAGGGAAGATGGTGCAGGGCATTGTTCGCAGTTAGGGATACGAGTGATGCTCATAATCTTGATAGTGGTTTTTGGGGGAAAATATGGACAACTTTCAGAGAAGGGTGCTCTACTTTATCCAGGGCAATCAGCTGAATTGGTGTCCAGAAACAACAGGAAGGCTGTGACCCCCTAGAGGGGAGATGTCAGCACGTTTCTTTCCCAAGGATTGCAGGCAAAACTCTGCAGATTGCATGAGTGGCTGCAGATAGGTGGGTCCCCGTGGACTGCTTCTCCTCCTGGGGCTGCAGACCTCTTCCAGCACACAGAGCACGGAGCCACAGGCATGCATCAGGCCACAAATAATGCCAGAAAGCACGAGCATGGCAGATTGTAGCTCATCCCCGTGCTCCACTGTTCTCCCTGGTGCAGGGCTGCGGCATTTGCTCACTGGCTGCAGTGTGAACATACCCAAATGAACTTCATGGCATGGAAGGCTCTCTGCAAAGCTCAGTGGGGATGCTGGGAGCCTTTCTAGGTCACTGCACTTTCCAACTGACTTTATTTGTTGTTCTGCTACCTGACAAACCTCTAAAACCAAGGGGAAAGTTGATGCTTTGTTGTTTCTGTGCCTTGTCCTGGCAGCCCCACCTGAGCTGTGGGATCTGCTTGTTGGCTGTAAAGTGGAACTTGGCTATAAAACTCAGAGGGCAAGGGACAGCCTCATCCCAGCCTGCAGCCCAGGGGCAAGAAGCAGGAATTCACCCACAGGCATTCATGACAGAAGCAGGGATGCTTGTTTGTTCCAATTCCTCCCCAAAATTTGGTCTGAGGATAATCATAGAATCAGAATTATAGAGGTTGCAAAAGACCACTGAGATGACCCAGTCCAACCCCAACACATCCCCACCATGACTACTGACCATGTCCCTAAATAGAATCATAGAACCATTAAGGTTGGAAAAGACCACCAAGATTGCCAAGCCCAACTCCAGACCATCCCACCATGCCCACTGACCACATCCCTCAGAGCCACATCTCCACGTTCCTTACCCCCAGGGATGGTGACCCCACCACCTCCCTGGGCAGCCTGTGCCAGTGCTGATTGCTTTTTCTGAGATGATTTTTTTTCCTATAATAACTTCTTTATTGCCCTTCTCCTGAGTGGGAAAGAGCCTGTGCATGGACCAGGGTTTATTTTTCCAGCAGAGTGTGTCTGTGCTGCAAACACAATTCCCAGCAGAGTGGCTGGGTACAAAGTGACATCCCTATTGTGAGGCCATTTCTAGTTTTCTTTTCTATTTCTGAATATACTTTTTCCCATTTGCTTCCTTGACTCATTGCAGAAAACATAAAAGGGAAAAAATTAGCTTCAGAAATGAGCGTCAGCATATTTCTGAAGAGTCACAAATGTCTTCCTGTGAAGTTGCTTGACAAGCACTTTCTTTTTAAGGCTCTGAATGCAGACAACGCAGGTCCCACTGCCTCAGCACCCAGGACAACACATCCCCATGCAGCCACACATCCATCCATCATGGCACCAAGCAGCTTGGTCTGGGGTTTGCTTGTCTATGGGATGCTGCAAGGGATCTGGGACTTGGGGAAGTAAAGGAGGCTAAGGTGGTTTGGCCTGGCAGAATGATTTCTTGGCTTGGGGAGGAAAAAAAGGCACACACACACACAAATAACAAAATTAGGGAAGAAATTGAACGCAAACATAAAAAAGAAATTAGATCCCAAACATACATGCATTTGACACCAGGACACATGCTAAGCAAGACCCCTGTAGGACAGTTCTGTCTGTCTTCTGATAAGAAGGGTTGGTTAAGACCTTGCCATGGCCCCCCCAGTTCTATCCTCACCACCTCCAGAGGAGCTCCCCAAAACCACCCTGACATCTCCCTCCTGTCCTTTCTCCACAGAGCTTCCGCTGGCCGGTTGCAAGCAGCATCGACGGGAATGAGATCTTGGAGATCCAGGTCTTCAATTACAGCAAAGTCTTCACCAATAGGTGAGAGCGGCTTTGCCCTTCTCTCCCATCATCCCCAGGCTTGCTCTTGGTTGAGTTGGGTCCATATCTCTGTTCGGTTTGGGGACCAGAGCAGAAAGAAGATGCTGGCGGTGTCTCCTGGGTTGGGCAATGTCTTGTAACACGGCTCATGAGCACTAACAGCCAGCAATCTGATCGCAGCCACTGCCCACATCTACCTCATGGTTTTCCGAAGGTGCTGCCATTTGGTTCCATGAGATTCACATGTGTTTAAGAGAAAATCATATCTTTGGGTCAGTTAACAAGGTGGAAGTTGATACCTAAAAGTGATCCTCCAGCAGTGATGCTGCTCCCCTGCCCTTCCACTCCGCTGTCTGCTCTGTTATAAGCCTGTCTGCAGCCAAGGAAGGGCCTTTGCTTGTGTTTGGACATTGCTGGACCTGGATCTCAGCTGACACATACACTGCTGCAATGATTTGTTCTAGTAAGTAAGTATGGCAAACATTTTTGCTCTGAAAATGTGTCTCCCCTGACTAGAGCTCACTAGGGTCTCTAGAATATAACCCATATGCACACAGATGTTCATGCAAAAGCTTGCTCCACAGCCAAAGAAATGAGCAGACAGGCAGGTGCTGTGCAGGACCAGCATGCTAAATATACAAAATTAAGAATCAAATGAAGAAACAAGACTAACAAATTGAGAAAAAAATAGTTACCTGCCTTTGTCTTGATTTAAGTAGGAGCCTGAGTAGCAGAGGGAGAGTTGCAAATATTCCATTGTCAATGTTCCATTGACTTGGAGGAGGAATGCAAGGAGATGGCTTGCATAGGGTAGAGGCATACAGGGGGGCTCAGGGCCTGGGGGCAGATTCCAGCTCTGCTTCACTTCTTGTGTTGCATCCATGCAGTAGTGGTTTCTCTTTGGGCAGACACTCCTTTGATGCTTTCCTCAAGGTTCAGCTCCCTTGCTGTGACCAAGCAGACATCTTTCCATGGATAATGCCATTGTCACACAGTGCATACCACTTACTCCAGCCTTGAGACAGATGGTGTGCAGAGACAGACCATCCCTCCATCCGTGATAGCCTGAGGCTTCATGCCTTCATCGCTCAGCAGAAGTGAATGAAGATTTGCCAACCGAATCAGATGGCTTTGCCTTAGCAAACTGCACTTCAGGGCATACCTCATTTACCTCCTGGACAACATTTCTGCGTGCTGTGCACACAAAGGAGCAGTCTTCTCTCTCTCAAAACCTGAAAAAAAATCCCACTTGAAAGATGCACTAAAAGGTGGAAAGTGGAATATATGTGTCTGCAAACAAAGAACTGCCACTGTTCCTTCATGGGAAGTGGAAAAGCCAGGGTATGCAGGCTGCACTGCTTGGAGGCTGAGCAAGCGACCACTCGGGTAATTCCTTCCACCTCCAAGGTGACCAAATTCTCTTAGAAATCTCCAGCTACCCAACACAAATATCCTGTAAGTGAAACCAAGTGACTTCTTTGCTTTGCTGAGCTGCATATACAAGCAGAGGATGACCTTCTATTTTATCATTCTGATTACTTTGGGTATGTTCCTCAGTTTGCTCTTGACTCATTTGAGCCCGGGCTGCACATGCCTGATCAACTCTACCTTCAAGCAGGAATTGGTGGTGCAGGCTGCGGCCATGTCCTAGGGTGCTGCATGGGCTTGACATGCGCAGGGTGAAGTTTGCATCTCTTTATCTTCCACTGAGACCTCAGTGAGCTCAAATGATGTTTGCTGCCATCCCATCTTCAGCACAAACTGATTTAGTGATAGGACTCAGTAGGCCTGGTTGATGATTGGACTTGATGATTTTGAAGGTCTTTTACAACCTAGATGACTCTATGATTCTATTATTCTAAATACTAGGAAAAAATTATGTTCTAAAAGAGCGCTGCTGCAGTGGCACAAGCTGCCCAGGGGGGTGGTGGAGTCACCATCCCTGGAGGTGTTCCAGGCATGTGGCACTGAGGGACATGGTCAGTGGGCATGGTGGGGTGGGTTGGGGTTGGACTTGGTGATCTGAGAGGTCTTTTGTAACCTGAATGATTCGATGATTCTATGATTGTCCTCAGACCAAATTCTGGGGAGAAATTGGAATGAACAAGCATCCCTGCTTCTGTTATACCCACATGCAAGTCCCTGTTCCCTGTTTCTGTGCTGCAGGCTGTGTAGGAGTTGAACTGTTGCAGGTTGTGTTGGCTGGAGTGGTTTTGGCCCTTTGGGTTGGCTCAGGCACATCCCAAGGCCCTCACAGCTCTCGTGCCTCCTCCTCTCCCCGTCTTCACATCACTTCAAAACTCTATTGCAAGTTGTTTTTACACCAGTCAGTGATGTAGTTGTCGTAGCTTGAGCTGCAAAACTACACCATGGCTCTGCTACTCAATGATGACTTCTAACAGATGCTCTATTTTTAGAATTCCCCCATTAATCTGCTCTCATTAGTGTGCAGGCATTGATAGCAGGCACAGTTAAGCCAAAAATGCTGTAAGAACCTATTCCTTGCACACAGCTACCCAACAGATGGACTCCAAAGAAGCAAACCAAGCCTGTTCTGAAGGCTCTATCCCCCTATGAACCTACCTGGAATGCCACTGATTGCTCTCCAGTGTTCAACTGCTTTTTCATTGAATACTCTATGAGGATTGCTATGATTTTCCTAGGACTGCTGCCAGGTTAGCCCGGCTCTCTCCATTCACTCTATATGAACACTTTGCTGTGCTGGGTTTTCTCTATTATTTCAGCTTCATTAAAAAATGCTACCAGTGAATCAGAGGCTGCCGGTTGGGTTGTGATGATTACCCACGAACTCCCCCTGGCTTGGAACAACTCATAGGAATATTTATCCAGCGTGTTTTCCTGCTTTGCTTCGTTACAGGCTGGAACTTTTGCTTCTATTTCTGGGGTGCATTTGTCTTCAAAACAGAATTCCTCCTCCCTATCAGCTCTGGGGTCAGCCTGGAGGATGCTTTTGTCCTGTTGAGGATCGAGGGCAGGACGCTGGGAGCATCCTGGCATCAGCTATAAAGGCATGGGGCTGATGTCAGAGAGATGCAGCACTGTAGCAATGCACATTCAGTCTGTCCCCAGGAGGTGCATGAGGAGGAATTGGTCCCTGCAGCCCAGCCCAGGAGAGGAGTGCCATGCTGGCACCACAGGTGGAATGGGACGCTCATCACAGGGACTTTTTGCAGCTGTTTTCAACAATTTCAGCATGCTGAATAATGAATGCTTTATGTTTTTTTTTTCCCAATAAGAAAGACATGGAGCTGCTGGAGAGGGTACAGAGGAGGCCAGAAGGATGCTCAGAGGGCTGGGGCACCTCTCCTATGGGGACAGGCTGAGAAATGGAAGTGTTCAGCCTGGAGAAAAGAATGCTCTGGAGAGACCTTATTGCAGCCTTCCAGTACCTGAAGGGGCTGCAGGAGAGATGGGAAGGATTCTTTATCAGGGTATTCAGCGATAGGACAAGGAATTATTCAATGTGGGGGCAGTGAGGCCCTGGCATAGGTTGCCCAAAGAGCTGTGGGTGCAGCATCACTGGCAGTGCTCAAGGCTTTCACCAAGACATCATAAATTTAAAATGAGGACTCAAAAAATGGCTCACCGTTGGCCAAATAGCCCATTATTATGGGTAATTATGGGGGTGAATTTGTTCTTCAGAACACTACCAAACTGATGTGTATTCTCAGCCATCAGCTAATGACTGTGCTGAAATATTGTGCCATGGGCTCATGCAAATGACCTTTAAGGGTCCTTTCCAACTCAAACAAGTCTAAATGGGGACAACTGCCCAAGTTTACTTTCCCTTGAAAACAGTGGGAAGCTGAATCCCAAATGGGGCTTCATCTCCTGTACAGGTATCTACAGGTATCACAGCTCAGAGCCCATGCATGTGTCCAGTGCCCTTTGGGAATCCAATCTCAGGAAGGACCCACGTCTCCTGTAGATCCAAAGTTGTAGCTTCCAGCCTGCACTTGTCTCAGAGATCCATGGGCATTTACATGGCATGACAAGTAGGTAATGCAGTGGAATCCCCAGCAAACCTTGCCCCGAGGCCACATGCTTTGGGCTCAGGAAATGGAAAATTGGCTGAAGGATGGGCTGGGAAGGCTGAAATTCCTTGTGGCAGAAGACAGCCAGGATCCCAAAGGAGACAATAGTTGTAGAGCCTTCATCCAACACTACAGACTCCCTAATGATGGAGGAAGGAATTTGTTTTGGATCTGAGCACGGTGGCCAGAGTCAGCCTGCAGAAGACTTCTCCAAGTCAGAAATGTAAAGGGGTTAGCCAGGGATTATGTTCATACTCACAGCATTTCTCCTGCTGGCTGAGAGATCCCCACATCAGCACATCATTGCCAAGACACAGCTATGGGCACTGCTGCAAGACCCAACCAGTGCATCTAGCCCTGGAATCTGGTGCTGGGCATCACCCTCAAGGGAAAGCTGGCAATGAACATTACAAAAATAATTAAGCCCTCAGCTTACGAGGCAGTGCCATAACTGCAGCATAACATGTCACAGAAATGAGTTGGAAGAGGAGAAGGACAGACAGACATAAGTCTTGGAGAAAAGGGAGAGGAGTGGGGATAAGCAGTGCCCTGGCTCCAGGGTTTGGAAAGGCAAGCCACGGTGAATAATTAACATGCAGCTGATTAGCACTATTTATCAAAGCCCCAGATAAAGGTTTGACACCTGATGCAGGTCCACGGTGAATAATGGAGGGGATCTGGTGCTGAGTTGTGGCTATGTGGCTCATTGCCTTGCTTTTGTCTGCTGCCTCGGTGGCCATCACCATGAAGTTAATTAGCTGGTAAGATAATCCTCTCCTGGCCCTGGTCTCCATGGAGGAGCTGTGGGCTTGCACCTGGTAGGACAGTGACTGTCCTTGGAAGCCGTTCCCCAGGGCAGTGCATGGCTGAGTGTCCAAAGGAGGGAGCAGAGCATGGAGGTGGGGAGATAGCTCATGAAGACACCTTAAATGAGGCATGCTACCCATCACTCCAGCCCAGAAACCTATCTCCAGCCATGGCTGGCAGCAATTTCTACAGGAAAAATATGTAAAGAACCTACTGATTTCCGTGGTGGCCCGAGGACATTTCCCTTGGGTGCTTCTTCTCTGTCCCTAAGATATCCCCTTCTCTTCTGCAGCCAGCATTGCTCAACGCTCAATGGGAGCCATCTTCTCAGGGGCCAAATAGGCTGAGAAGAAGCAGGGTGCTCCATGCCAAGCTTTGTCATGCAAATTGGGTCAGTACACCTCTACAGCCTCCACAGTGAATGGAGCAGCGAATTACAGAACTACAAATTTCCAGTCTCTGCCTCAAGACCACGGCCAGGTTGGGAAACTTTCCCAGCCACGACCAACCAAACTGCTTTGGAGATGCCCTGCCCTTGTGCAGGTGGATAAGGGACAGTGCCACATCCTGACGGAGATTAATTTACTAGTGCCTTTGGGCAACCTGAAAATGCTGCACAAAAGTGAAAGACCACTAATGATGAGTTTTACCTGAGATGCTTCATCTGATGCCATGTATCCTATTCTGGAAAACAGGTGGTGAAGCCAAAAACCTGCTGCGTGGCGAGATGACCTGGTTAGAAGTACTGAGTTCATGTGGGGACCTGTTTATCTCTGTCTTCTCCCTTCTGGTCCCCTGGGGAGACCTAAAAAAATACCTCTGAGACGGGTGAAATTTCATAGCATATGGTCCTACAGGGAAGGGCCCTGGGAGATGGATGCACAGGAGAAGAGTGTGTGGTGTGGGGCCACACATTCTCCCCACCCCTCGAACAAGGATGTCCCTTAAGGATAAAAAAGGACGCACAACACCAAATACCTTTTGCTGCAAGGAGGTTCGTTTTCCTCCCCGCTGGGCATATGTCACCATTTTCCTCTCCAAGGTGAGAAGCAGTAACTGGATCTGTCCAAGGGCGGGCAGCCACCTTACAGAGCTGCCTGCTGCCTGTTGTGCAATGCTGGGGTGGGCACACAGATAACATCCCCGAGAGAAAACTGATCTGCAGAGAGCAGGCGGGAGCTGGCTCCCCTTACCTGACAGGGAGACAAAGAGACTAATAGCAAGGGCTTTCAGTACAGCACTGCACTCAGCTGGATAAAAATAGAGCTTTGTTTTTTTTCTTTTGTGCTCTGGCTTCTCCAGTAATCCAGATCTCTGCAGAATTCACTTTCAGGCCAGCATTTGGAGGGAAGGGGCTGGGGAGGTGGGCCTTGCTGGAGATTGGTTTGCAAAGCAACAGGAGCCACAGTTGCTGTGTTGGGGCCTTCCTGCTGCCAGATATCGCAGAGGTAGAGCTTGGACCATTATCAGTGGGGCAGGAGGTTCAGTGCTCCCAGGACTTAGTGTGGGATGCCCTGGGTGAGCGGTGCCTCTGGTGCATGCATCAAGATGTTATTACAGTGCAGAGAATTGCTAAAAGGCAGCAAAATACCCCTCCTCAGATGGAACTGAGTCTGCTTTTAACCCAGTCAGAAGGTTTGTGTAACTTCACAGCATGTCAGCCCCTGGCTTGGTTTGATTTTGTCCCAGTCCAAAACAGCATCTTTGAGTTCCTTCCAAATTTCATAAGCTGAAAAGTTCACATGAAAAGATCTTAACAGGACTTGGAGGTCACCCTCCCCAACTTAGAGTTTATATTTGCCATTTTCATACATAATTAAGATCCCCAGACTTTATTTCCTGACATCCAGACAGGGTTGTCTCTTGGAGGGACTGTTTCTCCAGGCTTCGTAACTGCAAACAATCTGGTAACCTTGACCGTTCCAGCACCATTAATACATTTCCCCATTTCAATCTCTGAAGGTTGCTTTCCAGTGCAGTTATAGGCTGCTCCTGCAACAAGCCATTGGTTGTAGGAGCCCTTTGATCTTGTGCTATGAATTGTGTTGTAAGATCGAGCTGTGCATGCCCCTGTTCAGTGCAGGGGAGTTGGACTAGATGATGTTTAAAGGTCCCTTCCAACTCTAAGGATCCCCATAACTCTGTGATCTAACAGATCAAAAAGGATCTAATATACCAGAAGAGGGAACTCGAGCTCTGAGGCAACTTTTATCTTATGAACAGTAGATTAAATTATGCATCTTCAATTCAGAAGGGCACACAACAGACATCCAGGAGGCTAAACTGGTGAGGAAGCTGTTATCCATCACTTGTTTCAGTAGGAAAATTTGAAAGCTTAAATGGAGACATCGAAAGGCAGAAAGCCACAAAGCTGGGTGGGCTGTGAATGATCCCTCAAGATCTTGTGGATACCAAAAGTTTACAGGTCTAAGACTGAATTTGACATTTTCATGGTAGAAAAATCTACCTGAGTTTCTTGAACACTCGCATACTCGTGGGGAATGCCCTAAGGTGGACATCTCACATAAGCCAGAAGATCTGTGCTCTGGAAGAGTGGGTTTGATGAACTGAGGTCCTTCCTGATGCATCCGGGTTGCCATTACAAATGGGTTATTCCTCCTGAGATCCCAGGCTCCCCACCCATCCTCATCTATGGGCTGCACTCTTTCTTTTCATGCCTTTTCCTTTGCTATTAAGTCAACGCTTTTTATCCTGCCTATTTTCCATCGCCCTTCTTGGGCTGTGGGATTATTCACCTCTGATGAGGGCCCTCATCCGACCTCTTGGACTAGTGTCACCAGGGGCAGGAACCTGGAAGGACAGAAGTTTCCATACTGTGCTGGAGATGCAAGCTGATCAGCTGAGATGCTATGGAGGTGTGGGCTCAGCCAGTGATACCATGTGATACCACTTGTCCATTTTTGCAAGGTGAGACTGGCATGGGAAAAAGGAGCAGGCTTGTTGTTTGGCTTCCACATAAAATGATGCTTTGTAGGCTTTTCAAACAGTTTGCATTTTGTAATGCCAGAAGTTCGAGTCACTCTGCCAGTGGGGTTTGTGTTTGTGTGCTTTCAAGAGGAGACCTTCCTTAAGTTCAGAAGTCAACAAAAATAGACCAGAACCTCCCACAGGCATTTTCTTCCCAGCACAGACACATCTAAGGGAGCTGGGACAGCAACTCAAGAGCTGAGGCTGTCATTTGACTTCAACATGCCTTGCACTGGGCAGGACTGGCTGGGAGACAGAGGGGTGCAGAGACTCCACGTGGCCTTGCTTAGGGATGGGGTTGGACACGAAGACCTCCAGAGGTCCCTGCCAACCTCAGCCATTCTGAGATGGGTCCCAAAACAAGTGGTGAAGGAGCTGACATTGTGTTGCTGTTGGGTATTTGGGGGTCTGATGATAAATTAGGAAGCTGCAATGACTGCAATGGCAACCACTGCGGATGCTTTATGTAGAAACCAGTGAGAGGTGATGACCTCAACAGGGGAGGTTCAAGTTGGGTATTAGAAAACATTTATTCTCCAAAAGAGTGGTGATGCAGTGACACAGGCTGCCCAGGGAGGCGGTACGATCACTGTCCCTGGAGGTGTTCAAGGAACATGGAGTTGTGGCACTTGGGGACATGGTCAGTGGTCATGGTGGGATGGGTTGGGGTTGGGCTTGATGATTTTGGAGGTCTTTTCCAACCGCAATGATTCAAATGCTGAGAGACGCAAACCGCTTCCTCTTCTGGCTGATATGAATCTTGAACCAGCCTGAAGAGCCTTTTTCACTGTACAGCCAACTGCAGCTTTGTTGGTAATCAACTGGCTCTTCAGCCAAAGCTTCCCAAATCACTCAGCTCATTACCATCCCCTTCCCACTCAGCCTTTGTGGCTGGCAAGTCAGAGATGATACTTGTGAGTGCACGCAACTGTTATTGTTTTCACCATGTCTGGATAACTTGGTGAAATGTAGGACACTCCAGCTGTTCCATCTCAGCAGCCTCCAGATATTAAAGGTACTTCAGTGAATTAATTTTCTTTTCCAAGCAAAATCTTGCAAAAAACTCTCATTAAATATAAATGCATTTTTCATTCATTCTGGAAGACATGTGAAACAGCATAACAAGTGCCAGTCAGCCTTGTCTTTCTGAAATGCATCCAGTCAGGAACTAATTTGGGATGAGATTACAGACCTGGTTGCTAAAAGCGATAGTGGTAATGTGGATGCACTCAGACTTCTGCACAGTGTTTGATGTGGTGGCACACAATATTTTGACTAAGAAATGAAAAGTCTGTGAAATTTGACATGGTGGGTGCTGAAACTGTTGCACACATGGTAAGATTCCAGCAGCAATTGGAGGTGGGGACCTGGCACCAGCAAAGTCCTACAAGAACCAAACTTCATCATTGCACTTCCCCTTGCACAGGGAGCATTTACTAACAGCAATGGCCAGGCTGTCAGGAAGGGGAAAGATGCATCCAGGGTGGATGGTATGGAGTTGCTGCACTTGCTGGGGAGGTTGGGAATACGTGCTATGTGCACTGGAGGACATGGGAAGAGGTGTGCACATGGGACATCTCAGAGATGCTCTACAGGAGCATGGTTGCCTGTTGGACCAGTGATGCTGTGTCTGGGAGCTAGTGGTCTTGGGGGTTTTGTTGTTGTTTTGTCTTGTTTTTCTATCTCTGTTTGGTGCTGAAAAAAAGTGTGTTGAGCCTCAGAGCCCACACCTTCATAGAATCATAGAATCATTAAATTTTGGGAAAGATCTTTAGCATCACCCAGTCCAACTGTCTGCCTACCACCAATACTGCCCACAAAGGATGATAGGAAAGTGGAGTTGTCCAGAGAGGAGCAGCAAGATTGAAACCATAGCAGAGCTGCCTCTCTGAAGTCATCAGCAGCTCTCTCTGGCTAATTGGTAAGGAACACAGAAGGTGGCCTAATCAGAGACCAACAAATGGGAATTGGCTGGCCACCACCTGGGAGATGACATAGGTTTACCATCTCAGCCCCTGAACTGCACTGGGCACATAGAGGGTCTCATGGAAAAATGGCACATGCCACAAGTACAAAGAGCAAAGTGTGGCACACTGTGGGGCATGCAGAAGTCCCAGACTACCCTGATCCATGGCTCTGAGCACAGAACCAGCTAGGCTGGGTCTGAAACTGAAGAAGTTTCTATAGTCTGATAAAATTACGAGTGACCCAGAAAAACTCCCTCACTCTTTCCATGAGCAGAAATGCTAGGGGAGGGAGCAGGGCACTTGATGAATTATGAAACACTCGGAAGTGAAAGGCTGTGCAGACAAGTGCTGAATATTTCATTCCCTCTTGCTTGGCTCTTGCCTGCAGGGGACGTGGGCTGGGAGGGGGTCAAGAAAGGAGAATGCCACCCCAAACCTCACACCATGCATCTTTCTGGTAATTCTCACACATATGAGCTGATGTCAGGTCTGTGAGCAGAGCTAGGCAGTGCAGAGGCACGACTCACAAGAGCTTGCAAAGATGTGTGAAGAAAGTGTTGAAAGGGCCAACATCTCATTTCTGAGGAGGCAGAAGCAGATGTTCATTGCCTGTTTTCATGGTTCAGATATTGCAGCAGGGGAAAAACTGTCAAAGAGCCAGAACTGGTGCTGAGACTCCTGCTTTTATCCAGTTCTGCTGCAGTAACAGCCTGCAATTACGAGCACATATGGGCAGCATGTGCTTTTGACTGTAGCTCATCTGGGAGAGCAGCAAAGTGCTGGAGATGGATGTGATGCTGCTCCAGCCTCTGGGCTTAGAATCACAGTTATAGGACCACAGAACATCCTGAATTGAAAGGGACCCACAAGGATCACTGAGTCTAACCCCTGGCTCCCCACAGGACCACCCAAACCTTATGTCTCAGTGCACTGTCCTGATGCTCCCCGAGCTCCATCAGCTCAGGGCCATGCCCACTGCCCTGGGAAGCTGGGCCATGCCCACCACCCTCTGGGGCAGAGCCTTTCCCTAGTTCTCACCTGACCTTCCTCTGACACAGCTCTGGGTTCTGTCCACCCCACAAGCATGCTGCAGATGGTTTCTGACCTCATGCCACAAGTCCTTGTGATGCTGGGAGAGGGCCTGTTTGGGTCCAGAGGCTGTGTCCTCACCCCCTGCATTGCAGAGCTCACTTTTCACAAGGAGCCTGACATTCAGACATGACAGCTGAAGTCTGTGTGGCCAATGACCTAGACAGGCTGAGAGCCAGGTAGAGAGGAATGTGATGAGGTTCAACAAAGGTAAGTGTAGAGTCCTACTCCTGGGGAGGGATGACAGCGCTCATTGGTACAGGTTAGGGGCTGAGCTGCTGGAGAGGAGCTCGGCAGAGAAGGACCTGGGGATTCAGACTGACCAACAGTTGACCAAAGGTTGACTAGTGATTGATCAACAGTTGATCAAAGGTTGACTCTGAGCCAGCAGTGTGCCCTCATGGCCAAGAAGGCCAATGGGAC
The DNA here is from genome assembly GCF_002078875.1 of Numida meleagris. Lineage (NCBI taxonomy): Eukaryota > Metazoa > Chordata > Aves > Galliformes > Numididae > Numida > Numida meleagris. The sequence goes on from NC_034411.1 coordinate 106,295,325, forward strand.
CCTGGGGTGCATTGCACAGAGCAAGGCCAGCAGGGCGAGGGAGGTGATCCTCTCCTCTGCTCTGCCCTGGGGAGGCCACATCTGGAGCACTGTGCCCAGAGCTGGGCTCCCCAGTTCAAGGAGGACAGGGAACTGCTGGAGAGAGCCCAGCAGAGGGCTGTAAAGATGGTGGGGACTTGGAGCATCTCCTGATGGGGAAAGAAGACTGAAGAGAAGGCTGAGTGGAATCAATGTTTATCAATATCTAAAGGGTGGGTGTCAAGTGGATGGAGTCAGGCTCTTTTCAGTGGTGTGCAGTGACAGAACAAGGGGCAATGGGCACCAGCTGGAACACAGGAACTTCCACATAAACATGACAAAAAACTTCCTTCCTGTGAGAGTGCCAGAGCCCTGGAACAGGCAGCCCAGAGAGGTGGTGGAGTCTCCTCTGGAGATATTGAAACTCATGCTTTCCTGTGTGACCTGCTCTAGGGAACCTGCTTTAACGGGAGGATGGACTGCAGAGGTCCCTTTCAACCCCTATGGTTCTGTGATTCTGTTTGCTCTTCTTAATCTGTTTCCCCTACAGCACAGCAGGAGTGCTGTGTGTGAAATGCCTCCTGAAGACATTTGCTCCCTGTTGGAGTCCGAGGTCCTTTTCCTCCTCTCTTTGCTATCCACTTTGACAGGGCCGGATCCAGATGCCTCTAGGGAGAACTGCTGTCCAAACACATTGCTGCTACTGTGTCCTAAAGCCTTGAGACTGCAGATTGCTGCAGCTCCCACAACAGCTACACCAAGGACACCCCCAGGCTGCACCCCAGGTCCTAAGACACTGTTGTTGTGAAGAGATGACATTTTGTGAGGTGGTCAGCGCCACCAACTGAACCCATTACCAACACCATACCTCAACTGACTCATGGCTGGAGCTTGTAGCCTACAGGGAGAGGTGGATACTTCTTCATCAGAAGTATCAAGGAGCAACAGGCACAACCTGTGACGTGGGAGATTCAGGTTGGATGTTGGGAAAATTTTCTGCTCCAGGAGGTCGGGACAGCCTCAACAGGTCTGCAAAGAGCTGGGGGATCTGCACCCTGCCAGGCTAGGCTGGACAAAGCCAATGGCCACCCTCATCCAGTGCTAGTGGTGGCATTGCTCAGTGAAGGAGGTCCCTTCCACATGGCAGGTCTGAGCCAAACGTAGCGGTCCCTGAACAAAGAGCTCAGTGTCCTGCTGAGAGATGCCTTCTGAAAAACTGCAGCCCAGCAATGGTTTGTTGCTGAAGCAGCAACTGTGAGCCCTGTCCTGCAAGGGATTTCAGATGGGAAGTAACATTCTACTGGTGAAAACTGAGCACAGGCATGTTCCCACCCCCTGCAATTGCAAAACAAGACAAGGTAGCTTGAAACATCTTTAGAGCACTCTCCACAGCTTAAATGGAAAGCAGAAATGCCCCAAGCTGTGGTGCAGCAGTTACAGCTTTATTCTGCCTCCAGCATTATCCTGAGGATGCTGAAGAGGAAGGTGGAGGCAGCCTGAGCTCAGGGCAGGCTCTGCGGAGATCAGGCTGCTTCCAGGCAGCTTCAGCTCATTTTGCATTTCCCACTACACTGGTAAGGGGGTGTTCCCACCTGCAGACACACCTTCTGGGTCCACCGTGGTCTAGGAAGAGCAGAGAAGTCACCACCGCTACACCTTAGAGTTGTGTAGCGTTTTCAAGGGGCTGCTTTTTCATGGTGTTCACCCTGGGTAGGCCACGTGCTGAGTGGTGTGTGATGCAACGACAACGTGGCACAGACCTATTTCTGGTCAGACACCTCTGGGGCTCGAGGTGGGTCCGCCTCCAAAGTCAGTACAGTCACAGCACCAGAGCTGGGGCTACATGGGGATTGGGAGAGGAGCCCTCCATACACCAGTGCACGTTGTAGGCAGTTCCCATCTCCCACTTTGATATCACATCCTGATAAATCAGCAAAAAATCGCATTCACTTAACCAGCAGCTGTTTGTTTTGTTTTGTTTTGTTTTTGCCAGGGCAGAGCACTGCAGGAACATTTGCATGCCATCAAACTTCTTTGCTATCATCAGTCTCATAGCACTGGAGGTGACATGCAAGGCCAGCAGAGTAAGGCAATGCCACATCGGATGTTTCAGGGCTTTTTCCACATTGGGTGTCACTTGACTCACAGCTGGCTCTTAGCTCAGGCTGACTCAGCTCAGCCTGGGAAGATCCCTCTGGTGCAACACCAGAACACAGAGAACATAAAGTCACAGCTCTCTGACAAGCCATGAGCCAGCAGATAAGTAATGGCTGTCATTAGAAAACTCTCCATGGTATCCACTGTGGGTTTTGATTTAAAGAATGCAGCTGCTTTTAGTGCACACTGTGTTGCCCTCCCTGACTGCAAGAGCAGCAGGGTACAGAGAGCCCAGGCAAGATTTGCCAGGAGCAATGAGATGCTCATCCTGGAGGAGTTAGGGTAGTGATCGGATGCTCCGGCAGAAATAGCCATGGTGATTGGAAGATGTCATGTGCCCTCACCTTGGCCTTGGCATTTGTTGCAGCCCACAGCAGAAGTCAGCATGCCCAGGGGGAGAGATGCAAGCCCTCAAGAACAAGAATGAAAACAAACTGGGAAAGAAGAAGTAGCACACTGAACCCTTGCTCCATTCTTGCTGTGGGTGTATCCCCTGAGACATGTGGTCCTGGCTCAGGTGAGGATGTCACCTACTGCAGGAAGTGCGACAACCACATGGGGACTGAGTTTGGTATGGCACTTGCCTCATGCACAACAGACCACAGCAATAGTGATGATATTATAGGATCAAATCAAAGGACCAGAGGGTAATTCAGATTTTAAGGCTTTTCAGGAGTTCTCTAGTCTAGTCTCATGCTCCAAGCAAGGTCAGCATTACCTGCAGCATTTTGTCCACTTGGGTCTTGTCAGCGTTTTGTCCATTTGGGTCTTGGAGGTAGCAGGATGGAGACAGCTCATCTTCTCTGGGCCCTGCTGCGCTGCTTGAGGGTATCCAGCAGGCTGGGACATCCAAGATGGGAAGTTCAATTTGGGTTCCCTTAGTTGTACCCTAGTAATTTAAGGCTCAATGTTCTCAATGTTTCCTTTGCTTTTTGTCCCAGCAGCATTGCCTCAAAAATGGCTTCTCCTCTGCCCATCTCTTTCACTAGAATCCTTGGCTCTGCATCTCCTCTTTAGATCCTCACAAGGCCAACAGGCTGCAACACAACAAACTAACTAACTAACTAAAAAAACGAAACAATCCAAAAAACCACACATGCTCTGGTGGCACTTGACCGGGCTGCTCACTGCAGCTCACCTGACTTTTCTCTTCTTTGTTCCATAGGCTCATTGGCACTTTCCGGATGGTCCTGCAAAAGGTGGTGGAGGAAGGGCATGTGGAGGTGACGGATACACTCATAGATGACAATAATTCAGCCATCCAGGTAGGTTACAAGGAGTTACTGGCCACAGCTGCCTTTCAGAATTGGTCCATCCGTCTGTCTGCATCTCTGCCAGCCCTCTCTACAGGAACAGCCAAGCCTGTGTTGTGCACCTGAATGCCAAAATCCTCACCCCTTCCTCCATCCCATTTCTCATGGTGTAAAGGCCAAAGGCTCTGCAGGTGCAAAGGATTTTCTGCAGAAGCAAAATGAGAACAAATCCCCTTTTTTCCCCTTAGCCTGAACACAAACAGGGTACGGTTTCTTGTGCACAGCTCAGAAGTAACATGAAAATGTCCTGTCACCAGCGACCCCATCCGGGTCTGCACCCTTCATCCACTTCCCCAAACTAAGGGACAGAATCCTCGCCTGCAGCTCAGTGCTGCGAAACTCAGCACATTTCAGGGCTGTTTAATGCATCTCAGAGGAGCTGTTTCCCATGGAGACTGCATTTTACAACTTAGAAATACAGCGACTTTTGGTCTTGTGCATCAAAAACCCCAGTGTTTTGACTAGACATGAAAACACAGCCTCCCTCCTCTGCTAGACAAAATGCTTTCCTATCCCTTTATAAGCAGCTTTCTAGGCTCAGCATAAAGATGTGCAATTGCATGTAACACTTAAATTGCAGAAGCCTTGCGTTAATGACAAGGAATTAGCAATAAAAAAACCGATGGTTTCATTAGCAGGAGTCAAGAGCTGGCTTGTTCTGTGAGGGAAAAGGGAATAAAAGCAGAAGGAAACCAGAAGAAAATGCAGAAAGCACAGACCAAGGATGCAATGATGATTTCAGGACTGGAGAAGTCACCTCCTGATATTTCTTTGTTTTTTCCTAAAGTCCCTGCAAACATCCAAAGGAGGAAAATCCCATATTTTCAAGACTGCTCAGTAACACAAGGGGTGATAGGAAAAATCAACAGATGGAAATCAAATCTGGGCAACTTCTTGATGTCGAAAACAATGACATTTTAGGATGAACTAACCTAGGACTTCTGGATAGTTGGACTGGATGATCTTGGAGGTCTTTTCCAACCTTGGTGATTCTACAATTCTATAATTCTATGACTGAGGAGGGCCCTGCATTGCCTGGTGCCTTGGGGCCTGGCCAGGCACTCACTGGGGCAACACAGCGGGTGAAGGGAGGTGATCTGCTGTCCCTCACCTCTTTACAAGCCAAGAGCATCTAGCTGGAGGCACCTGGAGGACACCAACATTTCCCAGCCCATGGCTGATGAGCTGAACATGCTCACTACCTCCCCTATAAGGACCCAATATCTACATCCCCTCCGCATTTTAAAATGGTATCTGTAGAGTGCTCTGGAAAATATGAATGCTGAGTGTTGTGTATTGCTGTGGATCAGGACAGCGTTGGCAAGGCAGATGTGACAGGGAGACAGATCTCCCTTGGATGAGATGATGAAAACCCCCCACATTCTGCAGACCGCAAGCCATGTGCATTCACACACACAAATCTTGGGTTTCTGGAGCTTGCTTTGGGCAGAAATGCCACGTCCCTTTATTTCCCCTTCATTTTTGGGACATCTTAGCTCCAAGTCTCCCCTGTTGAAACCAGAGCCAGGAGGTGAGGGCGTGTGTTTGCATTTTGGGCTTTCGGCTGGATTTCAGTCCCTTCTCCCATTCAGTCTCCATAGCAACTTCAGGGGCACAGAGACAAATGAGCTTCATGAATTCTCTCCCCAAACCACTGCTGTTCCAGCAAGGGGATGAATTTGAACTGAGGGAGCCCTGAGGAGAGAATCCAGAGAGCAACACCTGGGATGTTTTCAAGGAGAAAGCTGGCACATGGAGCGATACAGAGTTCTTGGAGGCCCCCCCCCCCCGCTATGACCACACCTTCTTGTAGTCAGGAGGACAGGGGGCTGAAAAATGATGGGATGTTTCGAGGAGGCGGGAGTGGGCAGAAAGCAATTTCCAGGCACAGCTTCATCTTTCTGCAATCAAACACGATGAAGGGTCGAAAAACCTTTTTTCTTTTTTCTTTGCTGACTGCAAAGCGTTGCTGGCAGCTTCCAGCTGGCTCTAATAACATTATTGACTTGTCCTAGCAAAGGGCTTAAAAGACCAAAGAATTGTGGAGCCAGGAGGAATTTCATATTGGTGTAATCTGGCCTTCAACAAGGGAGGCTCTGGGACACCTCATAACTCGTTACTGTCTCATCAGGTGGGAGAAAAAGAAAAAGATAACACAAATAAAAATGATATTTGGAAGTCCAAAGACAGAGGAATCCAACAGCCCTTCAATGAATCATCTCTCTGAGTTATTTTCTTTACTGTCACAACTCAGAGCTTTCTTTGTGGTGTGGATTTCTCTCGGTTTCAGCTTACACCTACTGTTTTCCCTTCCAACTAGTGATGGCTTTATTCAGACCAAAATTGTACATTTTATTGCGCTGATAGTTTCTCATTTCTTTTCATGCGTTCCTCCAGACTTCCTCCCGTGTTTTCCAGCCTTTCATCCTCCCTTTGACGAGCTGAGGTTGGAGGCAGTCAGGATGCTGTACCTCCTCTGAAAAATATAGATGAGAAAAAGAAGATTTTCTGAAAAAAAAAAAAAACCCACCACCATCCAAACAATCCTTGAGTTGCAGAGTTGGAAAGGAACGTCTCACCCACCTTCCTCAAGGCAGAACCCATTGCTCTCATGACTTTTCTCCCTGAGATGTCTCTCACTTCTTTAAAGCCCCTGCACTCATCAGCCCTTTTCTCTGGACACAAGTCTGGTGCTGAATTCTTCTTTCTGCAAGGTGCATCTTGTCCTTGTGTCTAAAACAGATTGCCTTGGCATTCAATTTTACCAGCAACTTAGAACAGAAGTGGTGAATAGTTTTTTGTTTTGTTTTCCTTTAATCTTTGTAGCAGCCATTTGCCTTTCAAAATGTGCATGTTTTTAGTGGAGATACTATTCTGGATGCTTTGACCAAAGCAGTGATTTTAAAAGGACTTTGGACATTGGGACAAATGTGGCATCAATGGTTGTTTGCAGCAAGATGAACTCTCATGTATTTGACTGGGCTTTAAAACCAGATAAATGTTGGGGTCTTTCCTTGGAAAAACTGTTCAAGATCTCTAAACCAGGCAGTAGCCTGGTGCAAACTGTGGATGGATAGGAGGGGAATGAGCATGTAGAACCTCAGTGATGCATCACCAACAGAAACCACCAATACAACAGGACCTTCAATTGCTCATGGTGAAGAGACTTGGGGAACTGAGTCAGTGAGTTCAAACCAGATAAGGTAACAGCTCCTCTTGCCTTCCAGGTATTGCAGGACCTGCCTTCCTCCCTCTGCTGCCTGTGGGGGCTGATCCTGTCTTCTTTGTGTCTTGCAGACCAGCATCTCCATAGAAATCAGGTACCAGGCTCTGGATGGGACAGTGGGCACGTGGAATGACAAGGAGTTCCTGGAGACTCCCGGTGTCCACTCAGAAGGGGATGGCAGGTACCCTCTGGAGACAGACAGCCTCCTCTCCGGCCACCGGCAGAGCTCAGATGGGTCTGTGGGCAAATCCAACCAGCAGTCTGCAGAGAGGAGCTTCAGGAGGTAACGTGAAAACCAGTGCACGGACTTCGTGTGGGGGCAGCAGGGCTGGGGAGGGCTTGGCTTGGCACCAAAGGGCAGCACTGCCCCAGCACCTGAGGAGCTCCATGTCTGAGGAGCATCACATCCCACAGCCATCAGGAGATCCATGCCACAGATCAAGGTGAGGATGGCTTGTACGGGTCCACCTGCCAGTGCCAGCAGGTCCATTTTCTTCAGAATACCTGCCCTGTACAGAGCCTTCCAGCAAGGATCCAGATTTGGAGCACATGGTTGGATTGCAAATGTAGTTATTTACAGATCTGGGAAGGATGAAGGGTCCAGCTGTTGGCCAGACCTCATCTTCCTGGATGTTGTTAGAGCTATTTGCAAATGTTTGGGGTCTTGCACCTTGATGGAGCTTGTGGTGCCCCCAGGACTCAGCTCCCCCAGGGCAGGTGGTGAAGGTGAGTGCAGCTGCAGCTATATGGGGGCACAAGGACAGGTTGGCCATGAAACCAAAACAGTGGAGATTCTTCTGGAGTAGAAGGTGACAGTGTCTTTGACCTGTTGAGAGCATTATGAATGTGCACGTCTCACCGTGAGGCTGGAGGAGAAACTAGGGATTCTGGAATAGGAGAGGTGACTTTGTAAGTCACGAGGCTTAGAAGAAATCCCATCCCAAAGGCAGTATTGGGGCAGGTGAGTCCCATTTGGATTAGCTGAGGACCCTTCCCCTGTGATGGCACACGGGGTCACATCCAGTCCTCTAAGGGATGCTGTCACCAGCTTTCTACTAACTTAGGGCTCCTTGGCATTACCCTTGTGTCTTTCTAAGCCCATAGGATGTGACATCAGGTGAAAACAAGCCCATGAGTGGTCCCCTTCCATTTCTTGTCACAGAGATGCTGTAACCAATTGCAAACACAGCCTGGTCACTGGGATGGGTGGAGATGGCTCAGGACTGGGGATACGGCAGATGGCTGTCAACTGGGATGAAGTGCAAGCCGGGATCAGTTCTTCTGTGAGCTGTTGCTTATGGGTACTCAGGGCTCTGAGGAACCTTTACCACCTCAAATGCCATCCATGAGGCCAAGGCATGGATGGGCACTGAGGTCAAGAGCCACAGTGATGGTGGCCCAGTTTCAGCCCACCCCGTGCTCAAATCCTGGCACAGCTCTTCAAGTAGCAGAAGAGTTTTGCAAGTGCAAAGCCACTCGTGTATATATGTATTGTTTTCATGGGCTGCTAAATCAGGTTTTCAGACAAATTTACAGAATTTATGTAGTTGTGTTGTCCATGACAATGACTCCATCTGTCTGTCTCCAAAAGCTCTTGAACTGAAAGGGAAGAGTGGAGACCTCAAAGTCCCAAATTTGCTCAGAGTCTTGTGGGAAGAGATAAGCAGGTAGAGGGGAGAGGCTGCACATGGGCACGCAGAGGGAGCAGAGATGGGAGCCCAGTGCTCTCCCAGGACCATACAGCCCCTGGATGATTGTCACAGTCCAACAACGTGCAAAGTACCACTAGGTCAGCAGCAGACAGTCCTGGTGTTTGCAAACCCATATGGGAGCGCAACTTGTAGAGATGAATCCAAGCATAACCCTATGAAACAATTGCATTTTAAAAAGCATTTACGCCTCTAGTACTGCTGCAGCCATACATCCCCCACCCTGAGCTTCTCAGTGGTATGCTTCAATAGTGTTTGCTTTCTTCCTGTGTTTAGTACTTTATTACAGCCATGCAAGAGCAACATTTCTTTTTCCCCATGGTGAGAGATTGAGGGAAGTTATCCCCAGCCGCTCGCATCACTCCTAGGCACTTAATTAACTGTGTGAATTGGGATGAAACCTGCGAGTTTTCAAGCAAATGGAAAGTGCAGACTTGTTTCCCAGCTCGGTGGACCGTGATACTGCCGAGGAGGGGATGATATTGAAGGGTTTGAAGGGTTTGCCTGCAGCAGAAGCCTGCAGGCTGAGGGATGAGTTGTGCTTAGAGGCTCTGGATGGGGGCTGTAAGATCCAGCTAAGATGTCCAGCTCAGCTGAAGGTGGAAGATAGCTCCTGTAACCCTACAGATGCCACAGGGGCACATTTCAGATTGTTTTGCTGAGCACCCCTGCAGGACATATAGGGGCATGTGGTGGCTGCAGGCTGCTGAGCTGGTACAGGACTTTCTGAGGCTGGTTTGCATGTCCTTGCCAGAGGACAGTAGACACCTCCGAAAAAGTAAGGTGTGCTCTTTCCACTGTCCCAAGCAAGATAGAATGTGGATAATTGCACTAAAACTCAAAGATGGCCCAGGGTTCCGCCTGCTGCAATGGTCCCAAGGAGCTCCCCTGTGCCCTCTGGTTGGAGATTTGCCCTGCAGCAAAGCACTTTGCTCAGCCTTGCTGCTCTGCACTCATCCTCACCCACCCCAGGCGCTGTGGACATCGATGTCAGCACCAATACGAACAGCAAGCAGGGAAGGGGCTGATGTTTTCCGTGTCACCACTCTCACAGGATGGAAGAGGACGAGATGTATTATCACAGCGAGGATGAACTCCTGGGAGAGGGGGACACGCTTAGCCAGGGTTCCAACACGAGGTAGGGAGCTGTCCGCCACCCGCGGTGCTGGTGGCAGTGGGGTTTGCAGTGCTGTGCTTCTCCTCTCCCCGTGGATATGGCACAAGCACTGCTGCTGGATTCCCACTTTTCAGCTGCAGGAGAACTGGTGGGGAACCGTGATGGGGCAGCTGTAGAAGCATCCTTGGAAAGGACGCTCAGCTGCCAGGAGGAGTGCTGGGAGCCAGGAGAAACAGCCTTGGGGTGGGAGGAGCTCCTTGTGATATGCATGAAGATGTGATTTCCATTTGCGGTGGTTTTTCTTGCCCTGCAGTGCTGATTTGTTCCCCACCTTGTCCCAGAAAGAGTTTGAGAAGAATGCAGCAAAAGGAAGTTCAGGTAAACCCAAGCACCAAGCCGATGCCATAGGCCAGACCCAAAAGGCAGATTGGAATTTATCATCCAGAACCTCTGTTTGGATGGAGAAGATTTGGATGCCAGGCAGTTTGGCTCCCAAGGCAGGAGTGTGCCCTTGTACTATTCATTTTGCTGCGTAGAGAAGCGTGGCTGTTTTACATACCCAGCGAGCAGGAGGAAATCTTGGCAGCTCTGTAACTGTGTGTCTTCACAGACTGCTTCCATCATCTGTGTCCTCCTTGGGGGGACTTCAAATCCAACTGAAGGCAGTGGGAAAATCTCCCTCGATTTCCACAAGCTGTCAGCATCACTTCCATCACAAAGCTGCCTCTTCCCCTGGCTCATTAGGGACATCATTTTATTATCCAGCTGATTCCCTTTGCTGAGAGGATGCAGAGGTGGGGAAAATAAGTGGGCCTTGATATGCGAAGAGCAGCAGCCACAACCAGGAGCATGAAGCTGGCCAAACTTCTGCCTTGACTTTGCAGTTTTGTGCAGGAATTCAGAGCTGTGCACAGGCAGATGGGAACGGATGGCCAGGTCAATAGGGTCACTGTCACCTCTGCTGGGTGGCTTGGATGCAGTGAGGTCCTTAGATCCAGGGGCTGCTCAGGGAAGTAACAATGCACTGGGTGGGGATGGTGGGGATGATGAGGATGCTGAGAGTGTTGGGGATGTTGAGGCTGATGGGGATGATGAGGATTTTGAGGATGATGGGGACGCTCTGATATGGAGCAGTTTCCCAACAGAGAACAAGGGTTTTGTTTATCCCTTTGACACCCTGCCCTAGGCACAAAGCCCAAAGAGATGGCCATTTGCTCCTCATAAAGCCCCAGCATGGTTCCTGGTAAGAAAGTGCAGCTGCAAAGCTATTTTGCACTTCTGCCTCCACAACAGGGAAAAAATACCAAAAAGCCTAGAGCACCTCCTGTGCTCCCCTCTGATGGTTCAGGCAGAGACAAAATAGCACAGAGCCAACATCAGGCTGCAGTCAATAATGTGCAGAAAGCAGGCTGGAAGCCTATTTTGTGTTTAGCAGCAGCAGCCTCAGAGCTAAATACCATCACCCCCAGCAGGACCTCCCCAAAAACAGATTGGGGACTGCTCAAGGGGGCTACAAAAGCCCTCACCCTTTGTGGTCTTCTTTTATGACCCATCACACAGGAGCTGGTGCCTGCTGTTTCATGCTGAATGACAGCAGGTGGCTGTTACTTTGGGCACATATTCTTAAAACACAGCCCCTGTGCTTCTTCATGGCTTAACCCCTGTGTGCCAGTGGATCCCTCAGCAGCCTGGGCTTGCCCTCTGGTTGCATGCAGTAGCTGCCCACAGCCCAAGCTGGGAACTGCAACACTGCAGGAGCTGTTCTTATTATTCCATCCATGAGAACAGGAACCATACATATTTATTAAAAGCAAACCATTATTCCCTTATTTCTATCATATTTGAATGTTAGGTTAGAGAAAATTAGGGAGATGGAGATTGCAGCTTCATGTATGAGCTGGATGTCTCTGCACCAGGTCCCCACCCTAGAGCACCTCCCTGCACACCATCTCTACCACAGCTGGAGTCCAGCAGCAGACCTCTGCTGACCAGTTCTGGCAGCTCACTGGGTCCCCACGGGGGCTCTGTGCCTCTGTGTTTTGCACAGAGCTTTTGAGCAGCCAAGCAAGATGGAGATGAGACAAGAAGGCAGCTGATGTAAGTGAGGGTTAGGGAAGCCATAAAGCCCCTCCACAAAGCAAGATGGTCTTGTACATTAAGGTGCACTGAAGCAACACGGGTTGGGAAGAAGCAGGCTTAACCTCAGCATTAAGGAGCAATCCAGTCCCTGTGACTTTCAGCGGGAGAAGCTAAGAAAGCAGGGAACACCAGCACTTGGGACAAGAAGGCATTTTCCTCTTTTTTTCTTTAATATACAAGAGTTTGTCTTTTTGCTTTTGCTGAGGAGGCAGCCAATGTGCTTTGGGATAGCTGAAACCTAGCTCGGTGCCCACTGCCTCCATGTAAGCAGCACAGGGCACAGCACCAACCCAATGCAGTCTTTTCCAGCCTGAGCCGCTTTTCTCTCAGAGCAATTTTCATCCCAGGCAGAAGGGAGGAAAGAAGTCAGGATGGATGGGACCAGTTCACTTCCACCCTAATGGGGAACTCATCCAGTTCAACCAGTTTGACCAGCAGAAGGAGGCTCAGCTCAGTGCTTGTGGGTTCACAGGTGTGCATGGAGTGGTTTGCTGTGTTGCTGTGTTCAAGGGTTATTCCTGTACCCATTGTTTTAAACTGTAGTGCAGTGGAAGTTCTGTAACTTCTTATCACAGTTGTTTTTTCCTCTTTCTCTGTAATTTCCCCAGCCTTGGAGATGATGCAGAAGAAGAGCAGCACACTAGGTAAATAGCCAGGGCAGATCTGCTCAGACCATGGCCCTGAAACCCTGCTGAGATGCTCTCAGAGCCTTGCTCTTCTTAAATCCAAGCCCAAATGTCAAAACTTTGAGACCCAGATCAGTAAAATCCAGATCTATGCGTTTCACCAGGGCTCACGTTTTGGAGCCTGCTCACCATGCAGTGTCCATCATGAGCTGCAGGAATGGCTGGCCTGCCCAGATTTCAGTGGAATGGGTCTGTGCACGTCACAGCTGCTGACCACCTTGAAACTGAGCTCCCAGGAAGCATCACCTGATAGCTGTTGACCTTAAAATATTCATGGGCAGGACAGAGCCCTGCAGCAGAAAGCAATCTGGTCCCAGTGAATTATTGATCTTGTCTTTTCTTGTGTGTGCCCAGTAGTTCCAAGCCATGCCTGACTGGGTTCAGCCTGCTGCAAATTATCCCCATGGGTCACTTGCTTCAAAGCTGAGGTCATTGCCAAGCACTGGCATTGAACTTGGTGATGAAACCACCCATGACAGATGGCTGGAAGAGGCGGGACTCCCTGCTTCAGGCTCGGGCATCTCTCTGATCAGCCTGTGCTGGTCAATGTTGCAAAGCTTTTCATTTGTCTTTCCAGAGCTGCTGTGGCTAAAGAGAGGTGGAAGTTAAGGCTGTTAGGGGAAGCTGGCATAACCAGGCAAAGTCTGGGAGGGTCCTTCTCGTCCTGAGCAAAACCAAGGGAAATGATCTCCCAAATGCTATCAGTCCCTGCCAAGTTTCCCCCGCCCATTTTGCAATCCTTCCAGTAATCCATGAAATTGCTAGAAAGAATACATTCCTGAAAAACAGGAAATTGGTGTCCGGGCAAAGAACTTGGTGCTGCTGTGAGTCCCAGGGCAGAGCCTCCACACCATGTTCAGAAGTCTCCTGGCAGCTGTTAGCACCTGCAATTTAGGTTGACTCCAACTTGATCCAGTGCAGATCTCTCAGATCTAGCAGGATGCTGCCTGCTGCCAGGTGGTGCCAGCTCCTGTGCTCTGTGCCAGAAGTGCAGACCCTGTCACCAGATGGATTTTCCCTGAGTGAGTGGAGCACCCTAGGCTGGGCACATCCAGCAAAATCACCAATTATCGGCTATCTTAGAGTACATTCTGCCAGGGAACTGTGGTTTGGCAACACCGGCATCCCTGTATGAAGGGGATGTCCCCATGCACTGGCTTGACCAGGTCAATGTTTGCCTTGCTGCAGGTGGGCTGCTTCAAGAAGCCTGATGTTTTGGTTCTCTTTCTCTCTTTCTCTTCTGTGCTTCACTAAGGATTAAGTTTAACGACGGATACAAGTCAGTAGCAAGGTACCAAAAGATGCTGGTGGCATCCTGACTTTTTTTTGCGGGGGGGGGTTGCTCTTATTACAGTCCATTCTAGTCATAGATTCATGAAATCCCAGAATGGTGTGGGTTGAAAGGGATCTTGAAGCCCATCCAGTTCCAACCCCTGCTGTGAGTAGGGACAGCTCCCACCAGTTGCTCAAATCCCCATCCAACCTGGCCAGTCATCCCATGTCCCAGGCATAAAAACACCCAGGATTTGGGACACAAGCTAATCTGTGTTAAATCCCAAATCTTCCTCCCAGTGGATAGCTCAGGAGAGGGTGTGGAGGTTTCACCATGGAGAGCTGCCTCAGGCTCAAGAGAGCGGAATAAGGGGCAAGGGCCTGGGTAAAGCAAACCCCGGAGGCAGCAGTTCCAGGGGCTTTCTGTGGGACCCAGCTATGCCTGCAAACCTCTCTCATATTGCATGGCAAAGGGAGGCAGATCCTGCCTCTACAGACATATCCCATGTAACATGATGATCATCATCCCTGTCTGTAGGGCTAATGGACTCCCAAAGGCATTGAATATGAATAAATGTAGCTGGCATGGGTGGGTTCAGGATGATGATCCTAGCCCAAGGTAGGGCAAGGGAGACCTGAGGCAAAGCATCCCCAGAGCAATTTGGCTGGATGCTGGCTGGTGGGGGAGAGTTTCCAGCCTGGCCAGGGACAGGGGTGTGGGAAGGGCCATGAGACCCAGGATAGGTTCAGTCTTTGGAGGAGATGCATTCTGCTCTTCATTGCTGCTGCTCAGCAGCTTGGGGGAGGTGGAGAAGATGCAGAAGGAGAACATCATACTGCTGCTAGCCAGCAGGGACTGGGTGGTTGCAGAGAGCTGTGGGACATTGCCTCCTCACTACCTTGCCATGCAGTGCTGACCAAGGCCAGAGTGGTGAACACTGCATTGAATGAACTTTTTCAGCATCACCTCTGGAAGATCCTCTCAGGGGGGGATTTTAGCCAATGTTCCCTTCCCCTGTCCCAGTGGGCTCCCATGGGCTGTGGGAGGGCATGTCCACTTGGGTGGGTTTGGTTCTTCCTCATGCTTATCCTCCTGGCTGTGTCTCTTCCAAACAGTGAAGACCCTGAAGACGCCAGGTACTGGGGATGGTATCCCTCCTTTGCTCAGGCCCTCTGGGCATGCCGTGTGCTTGCATGAGACATGCATGTTAGCAAACCAATTCCTGCATGTTGTTTGGACACAAGGAAAGGTCCTAACTGCTTCCTGCCCTCTTCTTCCTGAGGACAGAGCTTTATTGTATTCACTCCATCCCATCTTCTCCAAAGGGCAGGTAGACTGTATTCTCACCTATGCCCAGCAAGGACATATTTCCTTCTACACAGGGGACTTCCAAAGGAGATCAGAGGATAATATTTATCTGCTTGCATAGCTATCAACCCACCCACCCATCCACCCATCCATCCACCCACACACTCATCCCTCCATCCATCCATCCACACTTCCTTCCCTCCTTCCACCCATTCTGTCTCTCCAGCCCTGGTGCAGTGAGATCTCTCTCTAGTGTGCTGGTTTTGTTGGTCGCTTGATGCATGATGCTGATGGAGGTTTTGAGGGGAGAAGGTGGGTGTGGGTCTTTGTCACTGCAGCAGGATGAATCCCATTGAAGGAATCAATCTTTCTGATTGCAGAGCTAAGGCTAAGGGGAAAGAGAAAAGACACCTCACGTTGCCATTCAGGTACCTGACTCCCCCATCCCTGCCTGGGGCCACTTTTAGCAGTGTTATTGCTTTCCATTGAAACAGCTCCAGGGCAGGACCTCAAGTTCATCTGTGCTCATAAGAGCGCTTAAGACCAATTTGCATGAAGACACAAAGTAGGAATTCCCTGCTGGTGCCACTAATGGGAAAATTGCATCTTTTTCCAGCACAAAAATGTTGAACTGTGGCTGTTTGCAGTCAGAGAAGCATCCTTCTGCAGTGAGGGGTGGAGTGGAATGGGCAGGGGATGAAGGATGGGACAGAAAGAGAATAATCTAGTGTTGGCTGTTTCACTGGGGCCCTCGGAGAAGGGTATCTGTACTTCTCATGTAGTGCAATGTCAGGTACTTCTGCACCCCCTGTCACCACCCAGAACAACATAGCCCATCCACCCAAGGATGCAGCTCTCCAGCTAGGCATGGTGGACCAGACCCTGCAGCATCCTGGAATGGGGGCACCTCCAGGGGAACTTGGATGGGTTTTGGCCATAGCTGGGCAGGATCCTGCACGGGTGAATTGTATGGGGATACAAAGGCATTCATCCACATCCATGAACCATGGGAGGAAGCAGGGAATTATTTAAACCCCCACCGCAGGGAGGGGCACGAGGGCAGCTTTTACACTGCAGGTGATCCAGCCGGGCCACTGGCATCAGTGCTTGCTTGTTGCCATGCCAAGCACAGCTGGCAACAGAGGCATTTCTGCAGTGTACTCCCAGAGCGGGTGTTGGTGCATGTGGAGGGCAGCACTGACAGCCCCAGGAGCAGCTCCTGGATGGATTTCCTTGGCTGCTTCCCAGCCCAAGCTCCAAGCTGACCCCTGCCCTCCTTGGGCTGAGCTGAATGGTTCTACTCTTCCCAGAGCTAACCTAGCACTGGGTCCTGGCCTCTCTCCTGTGTGGGTCTCCTGGACATCACCTGTCTAAACACCCACTTAACACACCATCTTTTTTTAATATATATTTTTTTCCTAGCTATTTTTCCAGCAGCTCAGTGAACAGGCAACCAGAGGGTCATACTCTATAGCCACCCTCCCATTCTGTGCCCCCAGCACAGGCGCAGCCACAGGGAGAAAGGAAGCAACAAACTGTAATTAAAACCCAGCTCTCCTAATTACCTTCGACAGCTGGTTAATTGCATTCCCCTCCCATTTTGCTGATGCACTGAAGGGGAGATTAGGCAGAGAAAAAAGAGTGACTAAGGAGGTAGGGTCAGGGCAGTGCTACAGCCTGGAGATGGGGGTACTTGGGAGAGCACATAAGGATCTGTAAGGGGAAGAGCAGTTCCTTCTCCTTTTGTGGTCTGATGAAGCTCTTGATGTGCACTGAAATATGCCTTTTTTCCCCCTGATGCATGGCCCCTGGCTCCAGCAAAGGCAAAGAGAAGACAAAGGAGCACAAGTAGGTTGGCTCTCCTTGCTCCTCTTCTTCCTTCTTGCTTCCAGCTTTCCTGGCTCACATTGTGTTCCTCACACACATGGTGTGCTCTCCCTTTCTCTAAAGTTAAAGCTGAGAGTGCCATATCCAGAGGAGCTTTGGGTTTCTGAGAGGTTGGGGCAGTAGGGAGTTTGGATGCAGATTATCAGTACAGGACTGAGGAACAATGACTTAGCATCAAATTTACAGCTCCAATGTCCACAGGCCAGCCTGCTGTGTCAACCACATAAGTACTCCTTCAGCTCCTGCTTGCTTTTACCCCAGCTCCTCATGCTGTCCACACACCAGGCTGTGTTGGAGCATTCTCCAAAGATCAGCATCCTGCAGCTCTCCAGTGTAACAGATCTGCTGAAACTTAAGCTTGAGTAGTCCAAGGGGCTGCCCAGGGGCAATCCCTCTCCCAGCACAGGCTGTTCCCAATCAGCACGGTCTTTTCTGGCTCCTGTTTATTGCACTGCTGTTAAAGTCAAGTTTACAGCAGAATCTTGTTGCATTGGTAGTGCATGGACAGACGGATGCTCTTTACGAGAGTGGAGGCAGCACACACCTGAGAGGCATCATTCCTGCAGGGAAATGAACCACAAAAGCACTGCTCTCGTTCCCTGCTCTCAACTCCCCAGTAAAAAGCAATGATTAAAGTGTCCTGTTCAGCCATGAATAATTAACCAGCAACCTGCAACTAGATCTTTAACTAGGAGCTGGCCTGGAGAAAGGCCACTTCGAGCTCCCCACGCATGCCTCCAAATCCACCTGTCCCTGAGTGCTCCCCCCCTGCAAAGCCACCCAGGGTAACCCAAAAGGTGCAAAGCCACGCTCTTCTGTCAGCTGCAACTTCTGGATGTGCATTTTGTCATTAATGGGAGGCAATCTGTTTGCTCAGACACCAGAAAATCCAAGGGAAGAGCACTGTGGTAGGCTGGGTGGGTGCTCTAGTGTCTAATAGAGGGTTAGGCTTTCTTGGAAGCCTGTCCTGACTTGGGAATGACATTGAAATGCGCAGTCCTAAACCTCCAGTCTTGCAGGAACTTTGCTACCACACTGGGTAGCAGTGGGCTAGCAGCTTGCACTGCTTTGGAGGGGAGTGGGCAGGTGAGCTGGCATTTTTAAGCAAAGCAGGCTAAAGCCGGGCTGCGGCAGAAGGGGTTGGTCTGGGTGGCACTACACCGCCTGTGTTGGCATCTCAGGTTCACTGCTCCTCATGCAATATTCACACGGGGACGGTGTCAGCTCGCTGCCAGCTCCCCATCCGTGCTGCCGGGCGGCTGCGGCCATCTCCTTCCTCGTTTTAGCCTGGTGGGAGGAACATAGGTGTTGGCACGACCTTTCTTCAGTGCTGCCAAGACCCTGCCGTGCCTGGAGAGGAGGCTTGGTGGGGGTCTCCATCCGTGCTTGGCCCCAACCCACTTGTGGGGATGGCCGCCCCACCATAGGTGTGCTGCTGGTGGTTCTTCTGTCACCACTGAGCTCCTCTCCTGGAAGAAGTCGGGTGCCAGAGAGCTGACAGGTGAAGGTAGTACCCTGTGGGATGGGGATAGGGAGGGGGGCAGCTGTGGGATGTGTCATTGCTCACCTGGCTTGGAGAAGGTGACAGATGGTGCTTGGGAAGGGGCTGGAGCTGCTGGGATGGATCGTCAGGGCGTCTGCCTGCAAAGCATCTGGAATGGCTTTTTCCTTGTTGTTTGCTTGCTCTTCCCCTTCTCCTTGGCACTGCCAAAATTCACAGGAATCCACTTTCATCCACTTCTTCATTTTCCTTTTTCCTTTGTGGCCTCCAAACTGCTGCTTCCTAGATACTCCTGGGGGCCACGCTCCTCGGAGATAACATCAGGAAGGGCAGTGGTGGGGAAAGGATGCAGGTGGGGCTGAGATGAGCAGTGAGGAGATGTGGCCAGGATGTGGGAACAGGGGACACCACCTGAAGCTTTCTGCCTCTGAGGGACCTTGTGCTGTCTGAGTGCTCCTCTCTGCATCAGCCGGAACCAAGTCTCATTTTGTGAATGTGCTGGAAGCTGTGAGGATATAGGTTTCCCATCTCTGGGGCTTCTGATGCTGTTAAGTTGACTTTGGGGATAGGTGAGAGACTGCTATGGCCCATCTCCCCAGTGCATTCACTACAGGTCAGCTGGCAGTGAGGGGTCACTGTCTGCAATGTGCATCCCTGCGGGAGCTGGGTTGGACTGGTCCTGCTGGGATGGGTGCTTAGTCCCAGTCTTATATCATCGTAGATTCATCTAGGTTGGAAAAGATCTTCAAAATCAAGTCTTCATCAACCTGACCTACCAAGTCCCAAGACTAGAGGGAGGTCTCCCTGCCTATAGCAGGGGGGTTGGAACTAGACAGTCTAAAAGGTCCCTTCCAACCTAAACCATTCTATGATCACTAAACTATATCTCACAATGCCACCTCCACACATCTTCTACATGGCCCCAAATCATCCTCATCATTCCCACATCAGATGCTGTGCTATCTGGGACCCGATACATCCCTGGTGTCTTTGCATCGAGCTAGATATTTTGGGTCCTGGTGAAGCACATGCACTGCAGGAGTCTTTCCTGCAGGTTCCTACTGGACCAATAACCAACTGCTCTTCTGCTTTGTTTTATTTCCTAAGGTAGTAGTGAGACCCTGGCATAGGCTGCCCAGAGAGCTGTGAATGCTCCATCCCTGGCAGTGCCCAAGGCCATGGATGGAGCCCTGGGCTGGTGGGAGGGGTCCCTATGGCAGGGGTTGGGGCTGGGCTGGCTGTAAGGTCCCTTCCAGTACAGTTATTCCAGGGTTACAAATCCTACTCTTTGTCCTTCCTCTTTCTGCCCATTGAGAAACTGCCCCTCTCCATGGATCCCATGAAGGAATCACAGCTACCAGAGAGACCTGAGTCCTGAACGTTGCTTTAATTCCAGTTAAACCTCAGCTGTAAATAGTTCCTTTATCTTATGCTAGCCTTCTGCCCTCGTTGAATACCACCTCCCCCTGTCATCTTGGTGAATACATTACCCTCCTATTCCCCTTACTTTTCCTCTTGTTTGCTCCGCCTCTGCCAGCAGCCTGCAAACATCCAGCTGTTATTTATACCCATCAGACTGGCTGTCATGCCAGGACTTCTTCATCCCATCATTGGCCTCAGGAAGATGAGTGACAGCTGAGATGGGAGATCCCCAAGTTCTGGTGCTGTTTCCCAGCATGTGGGGAGCACAGCTCAGTCCTGCTTGGGGCTGAGGTCCTTCTTGCTTCCAACATGAACACATCCATCCAATCTGCCATGCTTTTGCAAACATTAGCACTTTCAGATCATGGGAATTTTCCAACTGAAAAAAAAAACAAACCCCATCACCTTTATCACCACCTGCTCTTGGGACAGTTCCCCAGGGCATTTCCTTCAAGTACTTCTCTGGCCCTTTGCTCTTTAATTTAGAAGGGACCTATTGCATGGTCTGACTTCTGCTTGGTTTCAGTTCTGCAGATACTGTGTTGGTTTTTTTCCTACTGGCACTCTCAGCTGAATCTTGAAGCTAAAAGTCACCCAGGTTACATCCAGTGTTGATAGCTTTCACCGAACCTCCTGCCTCTTTGCAACAGCAGCATGGACTTGCACCCAAATACCAATGAACCATTTTCTGAAAATATCTGCGATGTTGTTATTGCCTGTAGCAATCTCTGTTAGACGTGTATTTGGGAGCAATCCACTCTGCAGTGCAGGAATGCTATCATATACTGTACAGTGGTTTTTATGGGCAGTTGGTGTCACCCTGCAGTACTGTGCTGTATGCAGGTTAGGGATTTTCTCTGCTGTAACGCACCAAATTGCAGAGAAAATCCCTAACCTGCATACAGCACAGTATACATACTGCATACAGCGCAAGCCAGTTGCTAGATGTTGAGTTCATCTACATTGTCCTGATCCACGAGGCTGTGGTGTAACAAAGACCAAGTAAATTTTTTAGTGCAAAGAAGGCTTTAGCCTAGTGCCCTAGGGAGCAACCTCACAGCAGGGCAGGAGGGACCAGCAGGGGCGAGCAGTAAGAGAAGACGTGGGGCAGGCGGAAGAGTTTGCTGGCTGATAATGCTGTGCTCCAGCTGTGTTTTATCCCAGCTTGGGGATCAATACTGAGGACATAGGAGACCCAGGACTCAGGGTGGTGTGTTGATGTGGGCCCTGCCCAGGGGTGTGCTGGCCTTTGTTGGCTGTTGTCTCTGTTGGTCTTTCAGCTGATATTTCCTCTCTTGCTTCAAGCTGTGAGAGGCTTCTCTTGTCCCCACACCCAACAACAGCTCTGACAACACGGGATTCAAGGTTTGTTTGTTTGTTTTTATCCTCTTACAGAGCTGGGAAAGGAGTTTTTTCAGCCATGAAGCTTGGCAAGGCGCGTCCCGCAAAAGATGACCATCGGAAGCAAGGTGGGTGCTGGGAAAAGGCTCTTCCCTCCTCCAGTGCTGCTTTTCCACAACCTCCTAGGAAATAATCTGAGACACCACATGAGGGGGTTGTGTTGGGCACAGCCAGACCACAACTCGGGGACTGGAGAGAGAGTGTTTGGTGCATGAGAGAAGAGAGAAGGTCTCCATGGGGAAATGGGAGGAGGAATTGATGGAGAGAGTCTCCCACCATATGCAATTGTGTCAGAGGCCCTGGAGGTCCAGAAGGCAGCGTCCAGCTTATTTTTAGAGATTATTTGCAAATGTGGCAACGCAAAGCACGATTTCACCCTTGATGTGTGCACAGTGAGGAAGGGCTGAGCTGCTGCAGGGCCATCCGTCCCACACTGAAATCGGACGCCTTTCTGGAGAGGCACAGAGCATCAGTGATCGGAAATTCATTGCTGTTTCCATTCAGAACAAAGTATTGAGTTTCAATGGCAAAGAATTGAGAGAATGCCTTTTTGTGGTGAAGGACAAAATGTCATTTTAGATGTTGTTTCTGGGTGACTTCCCCACACCCGCTGGCAGCTGATACTCACACGGCAATAGCTTCTTCCCCAGCTATCCACATGCTTCTTGCTCGCCTTGCCAGGGCTCTGCTCACCTCACAGCACCTCCTCGGGGATTGGACTGGATGATCTCCAGCCATTCCTTCTACTCCCTGCAATCCTGTGGTTCCCTCTCTCAGACCCTTGCTTTTGCCATCTGGTGATGGGGTGAGGTGGGTGTGTTGCACCCTTTAGTTATATGGCAATGTGCGCTGAATCTTGTCCTGTTGGACCACGTGCTGCAATGCTCACTGAGCTTCCCAATGGCCGAGTGTTGGTATATAGGCTCAGGACAAGGTGTATGATGACAGAAACCCTTCCCAGCGTGCCCAGGATCTGGAGCCAGCAACCTTCCTGCGCCATAGTCTGCTTTCCTTATGCTGCCCCACAGAAGAGTGCTAGTCCTGCTCACATCCAACACACCCAACAAGTCGCCAAAAACCAAGCAGGAAAGGTGCCTGCCCAATTGCATGTGGGAGGATTAAATCTGCTGTGGTCTGCCCTGGGTTCTGATTCAATCTTCAGAACTTCCAGTGAGGATAAGAAAACCCTTTCCCCACAGTGCCTCTCCACCCTGATGGAGAGACACCCAGCCTAGATTTCCCTCACTTCACCAGATCCCATGGTTATTTCCATTTCATTTCATTGAAGCAGGCTGGAGAGAACTGATTTCTGCTCTCCCAGACCACACCAAGCTGAGAGCTTGCCTAGGTTGGTAAAGAGATGGGAGACCAGGAGCTACCCCTGTACTGTATGAGTGGAGTTGGTCACCATTGGTGCCAACGAGCAGTAACCCAGCAGTTGGACCAGGGCTTCTGACCCCACAGATAGAATTTACCACTACTTTGCTCCTTGCTTCCAAAGCTGTGACCAGAGCAAAAGCAGGAGGGGCAGGCACTGTGTGCACATGGCTTTTACATAAGGAAGTGCAATGTCTCAGCAACTTCTTTCAACAGAAATGCAGAGCAGCGGGTGACTTGGCCATGTCTCTCAGTGCCCATGGGCTCTGGGGTCTTGACCTTCCCTGCAGCAGTTTTCCACCTTGGGAAATGACCCCTTTTTCCCATTTTCTCACACCCCTCTGCCCCAGAGCTAGATGGTTTGTTGTGTTTGCAATTGCAGCTAGAGCTGCAGCTTGCTCAAATGCTGTTTCACCCTTTGATGTCTGGGTTGTTTCTCATTTTTCACTTTTCCAAAGCTTCACAAAACCACATGTTGCCCAGGCAGAATAACATGTCACATGAGGCAAACCTATTTTTAATCCCTTTCAGACCAGGCTGTCTGTGAGCTGACCTGGTGGCCATTGTTCTTTGTATTATCGGGTGAGGTTGATAGGACGTATTGGTTACCTTTCCCTGCACCTTTAATTATTCACCGAGTGGAAACAATGAGAGACATTCCTTTGCCTCTGTGTGTTTATGCAGATGAGCCCGCTGTTCTGGAGGCAGAAGACCTGGACCGAAAAGTCATGAGACTCGGAGGGGGGCTGGACCCAGACACCATCTCCTTGGCCTCTGTCACAGCTGTCACCACCAATGTCTCAAACAAGAGGTGAGGGTTGGATGTGAGCCTGTGTGAGCCAGGAGGTGAGAGCACGCTTTGCATCCCGCATCCAAGAGATGAGTTGCACTGGAAATCCCGTTCTCCTGTGCAAGCAGTGTTTTTGGGAAATATCCAACCTGCTACAAAGACCACAAGTGTTCAGCGGTGGCTTGCAGCCTCTGGTGTTAAATTCCTCAGGCTCACTGAGAGCAGGGGCTGCCAATGCCCCGTCACGGTTTGCAGTGAGTTGACCTGTTGTTTGACTGAGGGTTTCTCCTGTGCCTCCAAAGGTCCAAACCTGACATCAAAATGGAGCCGAGTGCTGGGAGGCCGATGGATTACCAGGTGGGTGACAATGCTGTGTCCCCAACCACAGCTCACGGAGGGGAGGACGTTTTGCAGAGAGCTCTAAAGGAGAGGAAGAGGCAGGTTGAGAGCTTTCCTTTCAACCCTTCTTGGTCTGAGAATGTCAGCAGGACTTTTACTTGAGGAGCTGAACCTCCTCATTCCAACGTGTGTCCCCACCTGCCCGGGGAACAGCTCTGGGACCAGGAGGAAGGACCGGAGCCACTTGAGCACATCTGGGCTTGCTGGTGCCAGCATGATCCATAAACTGATTTCTCTTCTCATTTTTGCCAAGCTGTGCTGATTCAGCAGCATTTTAGCTTTCTGTCCTTGCCTGTCAGCACAGCAACGTGTCTACGGGGATTTCTCAGAACGATACAAAAAAAGATTTTTGTGATAGATTTAGCGCAGGACATTCACAGCATCCACTTTGGAGCCCCAGATGAAAGCAAACAATAGAAGCAATGAGAGCAGGGTGTGGAAGAGGTTTAATTATGTGTGTAATGAACCTAGAGTGAAGAGTGAGACATACAGGGAGTGAGTGTGCTGGGTTCAGGAGTGATGTAACCAGAATATAAAGAAGAAGGGAAAGGCGCCAAGCAAATTTCAACTGCAAGAACATAAGGACCAATTAGTTGGCCAGTGTGAACAAGAGGATCACATGGGCGGTGTTAATGAGGGAAGTTGAATCTCTGGATCATGACCAAAGTACTTGCCTGGATAACCTCCAGAGGGGCTCGAGGTGTGTCTATACACTGTGATGCCCAGTATGTGAGCAGTGAAGCTGGGCTGGGTTGGTTTGGCTGCTGCAGCGTTGGGTGTGGGACCTCTCCGCAGGTCAGCATCACTGTCATTGAGGCCAGACAGCTGGTTGGGCTCAACATGGACCCCGTGGTCTGCGTGGAGGTTGGGGAGGAGAAGAAATACACATCCATGAAAGAATCGACCAACTGCCCTTACTACAATGAGGTGGGTCTGTCCTCCAGTGATGGTCACCACTCCTGCTCCTCCAGCGCTACGCAGCTGTTAGTTAAATGGGATTTCTTGTCACCTGGGTTTGTTCTGGATCAGGGGTGGGTGAGGTGGAGGCTAGGGAAAGAGGGCAGTGGGCATGGTCCCAAGATGATGGAGCTCAGGGATCATTGTGACACTGCTCTCAGACATAGATTTTGTATTTGGGCGGTGCTGTGCAGAGCTAGGGGTTGAAATCAGTGTTCCTTGGGGGTCTCTTCCAATTCTGAATAGTCTATGGTTCTATAACACTGGTTTTTAACCCAAAAGAAGCTGTTCTCCTGCCTTCACACCTGTTCTTTCCCTTTCAGTACTTCGTCTTCGATTTCCACGTGCCCCCGGACGTCATGTTCGATAAGATCATCAAGCTGTCTGTAAGTGAGCATGTGGGCATTGCCCTTTTCTCTGAGCTTTGGAGAAGTCCATTTTGCTCATGCACTGGGGATGGATTCGAGGTCCCAGACAGGAGCAGAGGTGTCCGGCCCCACAAGCCTCACCCCTTTGGCAGACCTCTGGTACTTCTTTGTCACTGACCTTCATTGCTAGGGCCACCCAGCTGTGCATTCTGTCCCCTCCAGAGCTGCTGGTTGGTGTATCAGAGCCTCAGCCTGTTTTGCAATATGTTTCAGCTTTTGGGGATGTAAGACCCTCCTGGAGCATGAAGCTGGGCGGAGCATTGTTGAAATACAGAACTACAGTTGTTAAGATCAAAACAGCCCTCCCAGAACCATGGAGGACCGTGAACAAGGAGATTCACCAACCAAAGCACACTAATTAGGAGCCTGTACATCTATCCCACGCACAAGACAGGCTGTGCAACTTCTCCCGCAAAGGGAATTAGAGCATAGATTTCAATCATCCTAAAGACCCTTCCTTCAAGTGAACACTGCAGTGTTTGTTGCTATGGCGGCTGCAAACTATGTCTTGTTTCAAAGATGGATTTGTTTGCATTGCTCCCATTCAATCCAAGTCCATGCTTGCGAGAGTGCTAAGCATGAACTGCCAGCCTGGCTGTGCCTCACAAAGTCCACATACAGAGTGAGGTCCAGCACAGACCAAGGAGAATGCATCAGCTCCCTTCCTCTCTGACACTGAACACCTCTGGAAGGAGCCCTGGGACCCCCATGGCATGCACATACCTCTGACTTGTCTCCCCCTCTCAATTTCCAGGTGATCCACTCAAAAAACCTCTTGCGCAGTGGGACTTTGGTGGGCTCCTTCAAGATGGACGTTGGGACAGTTTACACCCAGCCTGGTGCGTAACCACCATTTGCCAACATACCTACCTGCACCATTGAGAAATGTCTTTGCAAGGGATTCAGGCAGGCACTTCTTTCCTCAGGTGATGGTAATCTAATTTATTTAGAATCCTAGATGTAAGCAAGTCATCAGGGCTCCTCCGGAAAAGGTGGTATATCCCATCTGAAATAAGGCACAACAGGCGGGCTGAGATGCCCTCTGGATGTGCCAGCTCTCCACTGTCCTACTGAAGATGTCCAGGCTGTTAGAGTAAGCAAGACTTTGCCCCTCCAAATAGCCAAATTTCATAGAACCATAGACTCATTTGAGTTGGAAGGGACTATTAAAAGCCACCTAGCCCAACTCCCCTGCAATGAACAGGGGCACCTACAGCTCTGTCAGGTGCTCAGAGCCCTGTCTAGCCTGGAATGGATCTTGGCCCCTGTGGCTGGCATTTAAACCAAGAAAGGGAGATGGCCAATGTGCAATGAAAAAGAGGTTGATGAGAGCTGCTGCCACGTTGCTGGTTGACAGTAAAGCCCTCAGTGACTTAGCACAGATGGGCCCTATGAGTTCTCATAAAATCAGTTGTGCAATTACGGGCTTCGTTTATTGCACATCTGTTTCAGGAAACCTGTTTTATAGAATTGTAAAAGAGCAGTGAATGCTTTTGGCATCCTGTCCTCAAGTGCGGGCAGGGAGAGCTGGCATGGATGGGATTAGTTTAGAGAATTGCATGAAGGCCAAAGGAGTCCCTGGAGATCTCATCTAGTCCATGACCTCACTGCTCCCTGCCAGATTCCCCAGGATACTTCTGCATGAAAAGACCAGTCCCTGAATCAAGGATTCATACTGGTCCTGGCTGAGGGACTGATAAAGCAAATACACGTCCAGGAGACCTGTAAAAAGCTTGTTCTGTGTGGAATACCATTGCCTCTTTGAGGAGTCAGTGCTTGCAGTATGCCAGAGCTGAGCACATGGCAATACCTTCAGAAAAGATAACTCCAAAATCGCTGTGTTTCCGTGTTTCATTTCACTATTCTCTATATTCAATTATATTCCAATATTCTGTTCTCCGTATTTCATTCCAATAAATGACAGCCTTGTCCTCTGGCTTCCAGAGCACCAGTTCTACCACAAATGGGCCATCCTTTCTGACCCCGAGGATCTCACCGCTGGGCTGAAGGGTTACCTGAAGTGTGACATCGCTGTTGTGGGGAAAGGGGACAACATCAAGACACCCCACAAAGCCAACGAGACAGAGGAGGATGATATCGAAGGGTATGGAAGTAAAAAACAGGAGAGTGTAAAACTTCATTCTAGCCCTAAGTGTTTTGGGCTAATTAAATACCTCCTCGTTCAACCGCAGGCTTTCAAATCCATTTCTCAGCCACTCACCACAATCTCAGGCTTGTGGCAAAATGCTGGCATCGCTTTCTTGACTTGCTGCAGCCCAGGGGCTTGAGGCACTGCCTGAGCTATTTCAGGTGTTGCTCTGTGCTGTAGCCATATTATGCCACTTTGTCTTGGATAGATCTAGCAACTCCTCCAGAGATTATTCTTGTTCGCATTGTACCCCATGGCTCTCATTTCTTCTCCCAGAAGAGGAAAGAAAATTCTTCCAATAAAAGACATTTGGTGGAGTTTAACTCTCACCTCAAAATACACACCCCTTCTCCCATGATAAAGGAAAAGGCTCTTCTAACAACTCAGTCAGCTGGTTGGCTTTAGATGTCTAAATTAAGCTGAGTTTAATTGTCCTTTAGACTCCACTGATGATAATGATTACATCCCTTTGGTGGAATGCAGATTGTCCCAACTTCAAGTGGCTCCTCCAAGATTTTGCTTACAAAACCACCACTCCCCATCCCAAAAAGGGAAGATGCATGGAAACAGGGCAGCCATAAAATGCATGGCTGCAAAACAGTTCTCTTTCCATCTCCTCAGAGCCTGTGCTCAGGAAGTGAGCTAATTTCACCTACCCTCTTCAGCAAGGCTCTCTGCCAGCCCCTGTTTCCATCCCTATTTCTTTGCTGTTGTTGCAGAAACCTCCTCCTACCAGATGGGGTTCCTCCAGAGAGGCAGTGGGCTCGTTTCTACATCAAGATCTATCGAGCAGAGGGCCTGCCCCGTATGAACACCAGCATCATGGCCAATGTGAAGAAGGCTCTCATTGGAGAGAACAAGGACTTGGTAGACCCTTACGTGCAAGTGGCATTTGCAGGGCAGAAGGTGGGTGAGCACCAAGGTGGTCCTGGGAGGTAATGCGAGCAGGACCAGACACTGTGCTGGTGACTGGAGACAACCTCATTTGTCCTTGCACGATAACACTGAGATGCATGGCAAAGTCACATTGTTTGCTGCATGTTGTGTTCCCCCTTCTTGTGCAGACTACGATGGGTTTGCAGCCATCTCCAGTAGAGGAAAAGAGCTCATTCCCTGGGAGAAGAAGAAGACGAAATGCATGTTTCAGTGGTCATTAGCAAGGGAGGAGTTCGGGATGTGTCCTGGGTTTGGCTGGAATAGAGTTAATTTTCTCCATAGTGGTTGATATGATGCTTGTGAGCTCCAACCACCACAGAGATATCAGACATCTTCCTTGTCCCACTCGGCAGGGGAAGACATCAGTGCAAAAAAGCAGCTACGAGCCTCTCTGGAATGAGCAAATCATCTTCACAGAAATGTTCCCCCCGTTGTGCAAGCGGATAAAGATCCAGATTCGAGACTCGGACAAAGTCAATGATGTGGCCATTGGTACCCATTTCATTGATTTGAGGAAGATCTCTAACGAAGGAGACAAAGGTAAAACTAAAGTAGGGTGCAGGACCATCCTCATGGCAGAGATAGCAAAATAGCTCAGGCTCTCTTCCTAGTTCTGGAGGTAGCTGCTTCTTGGCTGGAGTGACCAAGTCTCACTGCAGTGCCCTTCTGAAGTCACTGGATGAGAGTTCTTTGTAAATCAAGTCCAGTCACAAGCCTCTAGGCCAACACTTGAAAGTAAAGACACTCAAAAACAGTTGTCCCTTTCCAAGATATCTGTTTCCACGAATGGATGAGTATCTGACAGGCTCCCACATTCACACATACATGAACACACGAGCACACACAGGCAGGAGTATCATGAAACCATAGATGGTCTATGAAAAAGAATAATGGGGAGTTCTCCTTTATTTCTTGACTCTCATATTAGGCAACTTGCACAATGGGAGATTCATCTCTCTTTGGGCTGACGCATTGCAAAGTGCCCATCACTGCCTTCACTGCAAAACTGTTTCCATATTTAATTGCAAAAATGCATCTCCATGCACACACGTGCATATTTGAGTCTGTGTCACCATTCACAGCAGGAAAGTGATGATCCTGAGACAAAGATGTGCCCTCCTTCTTGCATACCCCCTTCTCCACCAGCGTATCTGGTCTCCTGCAGGCTACCTGCCCACCTTTGGCCCCGCATGGGTGAACATGTATGGCTCCACTCGGAACTACACTCTGATGGACGAACACCAAGAGCTGAACGAGGGGCTGGGGGAAGGCGTCTCCTTCCGGGCCAGGCTTCTGATGAGCCTTGCAGTTGAGATCTTGGATACCACCAACCCAGAGATCAACAGCTCCACCGAGGTGCAAGTGGAGCAGGCCACACCAGTCGCTGATGTAAGTGTCCCCTAACCCTACAGTTGGGTCTCAGTCCCCTTGGCTGGTTATCTCTGGTCTCACAAACAGGATTTCATTTAGTATTGCACTACATGGTCTAGATTCCCCAGCACAATGAAAGCAAATCTGGCGAGGATTTCAGATTTTAGGGTCATTCAGATCTTCAGCTGTCTTAGGAGTGTTGGGCAGAAGGAATGTATGAGTGAGGGTGGATCCTAAACTTTGAGATAATTCTCATATTGGGAGTTAGGGCCAAGAAGAGTCATCTCCTAAGGCCAGCCAGATGATGAACCCCTCTGCTCAGGGCTCAGCGTCCTTCTGGCTGACCCAAACCACGATCTCTGGGATTTCTCCTGCAGAACTGCACTGGAAAGATGGAGGAGTTCTTTCTTTTTGGAGCCTTCCTGGAAGCTACCATGATCGACAGGAAGATTGGTGACAAACCCATCAACTTTGAGGTTACAATAGGTTGGTTGTATTTTTTGTGAGGTTGGTTTTGAAGCATGCCTGGTGGGGAATGCGGGATCCAAGGTCAAGAGCAAGATTTCTTCCCCCTTTTTCATGCAGTCATGTGCCAGCGCATGTGCCTCTGAGGCTGGCCACCAAGGGGATGGCATGCATTTCTACTGGCTTGAGAAGGGTTCTGAGCAGGGTGTAAACATCCATCATTAATTTGTGGTTTCTGGGCAAAGTTTCAGAGAGTTGAACTCGACTGCCCTCCATGAAAATTTCTCCCCAGCCTGAATGAAAGGCAGATGACTGAGCCCACTTAGCCCCCACGGGAGTTACAAGCCTGTGAATGCATTTCACTTTTCATTCTTGAGGCAACTATGGGAACCAGATCGATGGCATGAACAAACCTGTCCTGCGGAGGAAGAAGGAGGGAGGGGATGGGGATGAGGAGGAGTCCGAGCTGCTCCATAACTCAAGTGAGGATGAAGCTGACGAGGATGGGGAGATGGTCTCTGTCTCCTCATCTCAGCCCATGAAGCCCCTGGTTACAGACAGGTAAGCCTTGAATTCACCTCTCACCCACATGACTTGCTGTACACCCAACATTTGGACATCCAGCACTACCAGTGCTCTAACCCTATGGTTGCTGCAACAGGTTGCTTTTTTTTATATCGCTTGGGATCTTAAAAGCTAGAAAAAGTTATGGACACCCAGAGAGGAGGGGAGAATATAAAAAAAATCTGCTGGAAAAAGTTACCGAGAATGAGTTAGGCAGGAGACTGGGATAAAAGACCAAATCCTCGCAGTCTCGCTAGCCTTCAGCATCTCTCTTTGGGTCGGTCTGTCTACAGTCATTGATCAGAAAGCCCCAAACTGAGCGGGATCAGCACATGTCTTGGTATGCCTGAGCTAGATGCAGACCAGGCTTGCATACAAGGGACTCATACTTGGGAAGGCTAATTGGATATAACCTAATGAGATGTATTTAAACTGGATTATTTTAATGATGTTTTACCAGTAGATATGTGCTAGCTATCAGAATTAATTGGCTGAGTTAATTGAATTGGGAAACAAAACTAACCATGTTGAACTGAGGCTATCTGCACTCCGGATGAAGTCCCTCTGGGATTCCCTCTTTTGTTCACCAGCTCCTTGGGAAGGTGAATGCTGCAGGGAGATGAGCAGCACCACACATCTGAGAGCCGGTCTCCCTGGGCTCTGTCTTCCCCCGGGTGAAGGCTCCGGGTGGTGGGATCGTCACCTTCAGCCGTGGGGCTGTGCTGACACCTTCTGGCTGGAAATAGCACCGACGGCTTTAGCAGATGCTTGGGGCTCCATGATGAGCTCAGGCTAATCCGCTGGCCCCGACAAATCCGGTGCTGGGATGTGTTCTGGGGAAGATGCAGCCTCTCTCTTTGAGGATGCAGTTCAGATCAGCCTGGCCTCCCAAGTCCTCCCTCCCCATCACAGCTCTGCCTCTCAAGAAGAGCCTCTCAAGGGAACAGGGGCTATGGAGTATGACCACCATAGAGCACCTCTTCTGCCTCCTCTTGCAGGAACTACTTCCACCTGCCTTATTTTGAGAAGAAGCCCTGCATCTACATCAAGAGTTGGTGGCAGGATCAGCGCCGCAGGCTGTATAACGCCAACATCATGGACAAGATTGCAGACAAGTTGGTCAGTACATGCTGGAGAGGGAGCTGGGGCATGGAGTTAGCCATGAGGCACATCCAGGCTCCCTGAGCATCTCTACAGCTTGCCACAAAGCAGGGACAAATCATGGTTGGGATTCACTAGCCAGCTTGCGCAGAAAGGGAAAAGTTCCCTAGAATGAAGTGCTCCACGCTTGGAGCACTTCCAAACCGCAGGAGCTTGCTGTATTTTCTCAGTTAGACCCCAGGATCCCCACCAAGAGCAGAAGAGCAGGAAGGCTTTGCCTCCAAGGACTGCAGGAGTGAAGGCACTTCTCTGGCAGAGCCTCATTAGTCATCTCAGCTCATTCCTGAGGAGCCTTTGTGTCATCTCCAAATTGGTGGGGTCAAAGTGGGCATCCAGTCACAGAATCCTAGAATGGTTTGGGTTGGAAGGGACCTTAAAGCCCACCCAGTTGCAGCCCCTGCAGTGGGTTGGGACACCTCCCACCAGATCAGGCTGCTTAGGGCTCCATCCCCAGAGCAACTCCAGGGATGGGGCATCTACAGCTTCTCTGGGCAGCTTGCGCCAGGGCCTCACCACTCTCATCATTAAAAAATTTGTTCCTAATACCTAATCTAAATCTACTCTTTTGGTTTAATGCCATTACTCCTTGTCCCATCGCTACACCCCCTGACAAGAGCAGAGAGTAGAGCAGAGGAGTCCAAGTAGGACCTGCAAAGAGAAAACCTAGCAGGTCCAGCTGGGACGATGTGGGAGCCATTCCTATCATCCAGAGCTGCCCCCCACAGCCAAACCTGCCCCAGACCCAAGAACTGAGGTCTTCACATCTGGAAAAGGAAATAGATGCTCCCACTGGCAGCCCTCTGTGGGGCTGCTCCCTGTAGGGCTGGACCTCACCCTGCTACCCCCCTCACCACTTGCCCCATCCCTGCTGCAGGAGGAAGGGCTCAATGATGTGCAGGAAATGATCAAGACAGAGAAACCACATCCAGAACGCCGGCTTCGAGGGGTCCTGGAGGAGTTGAGCAGCAGTTGCTTGTGAGTAAAAGATGCGCAAAGGTATCGTGCTGCAAACCCCTGCTTTCTGTGGAGTTATGGGCAAGGTTGTGGCACTGAGGCTGTGATCTCATCACGACTTATCCTTTGGAAGATAGGCAAGCGTTTCGTTGCTCTGGCATAACACCATATGGGTTGCCTTTTGGATTGGAGTGCTGCTTACATCTGCACACCAATCCCAAAATAGCAATGAAAGCTTCAATATAGTGGCCTCTGCATGCTGGTACCTGAACGGCAGCTACTCCCCGTGCACAACACCACCCTGGGAGCCAACAAGATGCTTGGAAATGATCGCATCCCCAGATGGGGACCAAGGACATTCATGCTGCTGGCCCTTCCCACAGGCGCTTTGTGACACTGGCTGACAAGGACCAGCACCACTCTTCCCGCACAAGGTTGGACCGGGAGAGGCTCAAGTCCTGCATGCGGGAGCTGGTGAGTGTGGTTCATCTGGGAAGATCTGGGACTGGTTCTGACCTTGTGAGAGAAATGGGGAATTTGGTCTTTGGGCATGCTGGTTTCCAGTCTCTGTGCATTGAGGGTTTGGGGTTTTTTGCTGAATAGAGGAGCCCAAGAATGCTTGGGTCTTGCATGGATCTCAGGTGGCACTTGGGGACACACCACTGCCTCCCTTCCACCACGTTCAGCTTTGCCTTGGGAAGGAATCCAGGAGTACTGGCAAAGAGCCCCACTGGTGTCAGGCAGCTGGGGAAGCTGAAGAGGAGGATTTTGGGGGGAACTCTGCAGAGCATGGCTGCTCCAACAGTAGAGCTGGCCTAGATATTTGGGGCTGGTAGCCCAGCTCCTTGCTAAGGAGTTAGATATGCAGAAGAGACATACAAAGAGCAGGTGCTTATCCAGCTGACACAGCCAAGGGCACCAACTTCCATAGACAACTGCACACTACAAAACGATGCATTTAATGTGTGAAAGCCTACGTGGCCACTGTTTCGAACTGCCTTGGACTCCCCTTTCACTGCAGGAGAACATGGGCCAGCAAGCCACGACTCTGCGGTCGCAGGTGAAGAAGAACACCATGAAAGACAAGCTGAAGCAGGTGCAGAACTTCCTGCAGAAGCTCCGATTCTTGGCAGACGAGGTGCGTTCCCCTGCGTGGAGAGAGGGACAGTGCAGTGACACAGCAGCCAGGGCCCAGGAGCAGCCCTCTCTGCAATCCCTGTAGGTGCAAGAGGTCCTCATGGCATAGGTCTTGTCCAAGGAGCCTCTCCAAGTCTATACATTGCCCTCACGGAGCGCTGCTGGGGTGGAATGGGTCAGTGCTAAAACTCTTCCTCTCAACCTCTTTCATAGTAAGGAATTGAGATATGGTGTCTGCCCACTGAGTGATGAGGAAAGAAAAATCTTTAGTCTTCTAACCCCCAAATTATTATTTTGATTAAAACGAACATAAATCCCAGATTTTTTTTTCTAGCTAAGCTTCACCCTGCTGAGCTTAGCTCTCAGAAGCTTTGCTTAAGCAGACAAGCTTCTGCAATGGGAGGCTCAAAATCATTCCAATGCCCTAATGTGGCACTAGGGGCATCCATCTCCTGTGGAATCTGTTGAATTTGCCCTACAAAGCTCTGCAGCCCTGCTAGTGCCTCAGTGGTTCAGAAAGAGGTGACGTCCTGACAGGGCTCTTTGGTCTTCACAGCCCCAGCACACCATTCCTGACATCTTCATCTGGATGATGAGCAACAACAAGCGCATTGCCTATGCCCGCATCCCTTCCAAGGATATCCTCTACTCCATTGTGGATGAGGAGATGGGCAAGGACTGCGCCAAAGTGAAGACCGTCTTCCTCAAGGTGTGTGCCTGTCTTCCCAGGGGGAACTGCTGCCAAGAGGAGGGAGATGGAGAAGAGACACTCAAGGAGATGGAGATGAGAGAACTGAGGCTCCAATTTTGCTGGTGCTTGAATAGTAGGCACAACAGATCCACTACTGATAGTGACGGAAACCTGCTGCTAGGAAGGGTCTTACCCAGGTCGGTAGGTCAGAAGTGTCTGGAAGAGGAATGATGTTCGGTCCAGCTGGCCAGGAAAGGAAAATCTGGCTTGGAAAGAGAAAATCAATGTTGTAGGAAGAAGATAATGCAGAAGACAGAGTAGTTGGCATGATCTGGAAAAAAGAGGACAGAGTCCCTGGGTTTAAGCAGCAGTGGTGCAAGCAATGTAGTACAGTGAAGTGCGGCGTGAGGTGGTCTGTCCATCTCCAAGGCCTCCCCTGTCAACCTGTAAACTCCTCTGTTCTTTATGCCTAGCTGCCTGGAAAGAGGGGTTTCGGGCCTGCTGGCTGGACAGTTCAGGCCAAGATGGAGATTTACCTGTGGTTAGGCCTCAACAAGCAGCGCAAAGACTTCCTGAGTGGCTTGCCCTGTGGCTTTGAGGAGAAGAAGACAACCAGAGGCCAAAACCTGCCGTCCTTCCCTCCCATCAGCCTTCTTTACACCAGTAAGAGCTTCCTGCCCTTGGTAGGTCTGGGGATAGGACATGGAGAGGGCAGGAGGGAGCCTGCTTGGACACCACTTGGGCTGAGGGCCTTCCAGTTGTCCCACTCTGCTCCCATGGGAGCTGGGATATGGGAATTGTGTACCCTCTTCCCTGCTGCCCCAGTCTTAGCTGTCATTCTGCATACCAAGTGTAGGATGCTGAGGAAGTTCTTATCCATCTGGGGCTCATGTTTTGAATATATTTCCTTCATTAGACCTAGTACTGAGCAAAAGCAGACCTCTGAGGCCTTGCTCTCCAGGATGAGTCCCATGGCTGGGCTCCAGAGTTGCGTACCAAGATGTCTCACTTCCATTCTCTGTTGCAGAGAAGCAAGTTTTCCAGCTGCGAGCCCACATGTACCAGGCCAGGAGTTTATTTGCTGCTGACAGTAGTGGTCTTTCAGACCCCTTTGCCCGAGTCTTCTTCACCTCCCAGAGCCAATGCACTGAGGTAAACAACATCTCCTGACCTGGAGGGCTGGAGGTTTCTGGGGTTGTTGTGACACTTGTCTCATCAGCTCTACATCCTGCACCCACGCCACAGGTCTCATGTCTGCTAGTAAGTCATGGATGAGGTTGATCATGGTGTGGGAAAGCAGCCATGGCACTGGGGCTTGGCTGTTTCCAATGGCCCTGTTTGGAAGCCCCTTCCCCAGCAGCACCTTCAGAACACATCCCCATTCACCAGCACAGTGCCCTCCTGCATCCCTGTGGTTTCAATTTCACCTGCCTGGCTAGGAGGAACGGGAGCATGTTGGAAGACCATTCCCATGGCTGCTCTGAGGACAGGGAAATTGAGACCAACATCCAGCCTGCTGCCCTTCCGTAGGGTCCCAAACCTGGGCTGGAGCTCCTAAGTCCATCTTCCATTCTTCTAGGTTCTCAATGAGACCCTGTGCCCAACCTGGGACCAGCTGCTGGTTTTTGACAATGTGGAGCTGTATGGAGAAGCCCATGAGATGCGGGATGACCCTCCTATAATTGT
Organism: Numida meleagris; assembly: GCF_002078875.1. Classification (NCBI taxonomy): domain Eukaryota; kingdom Metazoa; phylum Chordata; class Aves; order Galliformes; family Numididae; genus Numida; species Numida meleagris. Next base: position 106,331,547 of record NC_034411.1, read on the forward strand.
CATTGAGATCTATGACCAGGACACAGTGGTAAGATGAATCCTGACATAGAAAAAATGTCTCTGATTTTGATGCTATGTTCACAGGCCAGGCAGACAGTGCAGTAGGCATGGTGATGATGGGTTGAGGGTTGGACTTGATGATCTTAGCGGTCTTTTCCAACCCAAAGGATTCCATGAGGATGCAAGAAGCATGTTTTCTCCTGACCCTTGGAAGAAGGTACCCTCACATTTCCAAGGGCATGAACTAGGAGCCTCTGCTACTCATCTCTTAGACAAAACTGAATGATATCTTATTTTTGGAGAGTGAAGCAAGAGTTTTTGTGATGTGGTAATTGATGAGACATTACTTTAGTCTTTCCCTTCAAAGTAGCTGCTCAACAATGGCCTCCTTGCTGTTCCAGCCCTAGGCCATTTCCCTCACCTTGAAGATGTTTATTGCCTTAGAAAGTGCCTTCAGATGGGAAGACAAAGCTGGCACTGATCTCCGGTGTCTCAAAAACACAATGAGGAGAGCTGGGATATGCTGTGCTGGGCCAGCAAACCCATGTACTCTTTTCTTCTCTAGGGCAAAGCTGACTTCATGGGCCGCACCTTTGCCAAACCAGTGGTGAAAATGTCAGATGAGCAGTACTGCCCACCACGCTTCCCCCCACAATTGGAGTACTACCAGATCTACCGGGGCAACTCCACAGCAGGAGACCTTCTGGCTGCCTTCGAGCTGCTCCAGGTACCAGCCAGCCCAGGCTGAGGGAGGGGAACGATTTGCTGGAGAGGTTGCAAGGGAGTGGGAATTAATCCGTGCTTGTGCAAAGAGTGGATATTTTGTACATCCTTGAAAATCTAGAAAGGCTTAGCTCAGCTACTGTGCCAGCAAGAGCACCTGTGCAGTTATGCTTGTCAAGATGATGTACAGCGAGTCCCAGCTTCCTTCTGGACAGGACACCTCACTGAAGTGCTGCATTAGCCCAAATTCTCTACAGCGTCACTGCAAGATGTCAGTAGGTGTCTTGGTGCTCTCCAAGATGCCAGTTTGAGCATTTCAGGGCTACATGCTCCCTCCATCCCGGGTCTCCCTTTTATTTCAAGGGAGACTTTGTTTTGCATGTCTGCCTGCCATGTCTTCAGATGCCCTGTGATAAGGCCCAGATCAAGGCAGCCTTGCAGATTGTTGCTGAGCCTAGAGTCCTACCATCAGGGTGCTTTTCCTGTTTCCCTGTCCAAGCTCCTTCTTAAAAGGCTTGCCCAAGCCTTCTGTTTTCCAAGCTTTCCCCTTCACACCCTGCAACAACCCATTCCTTCTGCCTGATGTGTTATGCCTCAGGTGTCCTGGGCTCTTCTCTGTATATAAAACACAGCAGGAGGATGCAAGCTTACTGCACATCTGTTTCTTTTTCTTTCTTTCTTGGGGCTTCCCAGAGAAGCTGCAGTAGTTCCGTTATTGGAAGTTTCCAAAGCTGCGTTGGACAATCTGGTCTAGCAAAAGATGCCCTTGTCCATGGCACAGGGTTGAACTAGATGGTGTTTAAGGGTCCCTTCCAACCCCAAATTTTCTATGATTCTAGGATACAGTGATTCTCATCTATACTGCATCTCTTCCAGATTGGTTCTGGGGGCAAGTCGGACCTGCCCCCAATTGATGGCCCCACAGACATAGACCGAGGTCCCATCCTGCCAGTGCCACTGGGGATTCGGCCAGTGCTGAGTAAATACAGAGTGGAGGTAATTGCATTGAGGTGCCATATCTTAATGTTCAGCAGCGAGGTGGGCTGTGCGCATCTCACAAACTTGGTCTTCTTGTGTTCAGTGAGGTCCCAGAGCAGAAAAGGAACTGCTGAGAGCAGCAGAGATCTTGGGTTGATCTGGATCAGCTGTGGGTTGGATTATGAGGGGTGTCAGACTGTGCTGCGGTCCCAGGCCATGTGGGGAAGAAAAGGAATGCTCAGGGGTCCACCAGTCCCCAAGCAATGGCATTTGTTTCCCTGCTCCTTTATACCAACTCCTTCTGACCCAGACAGACTCCATCCAAGGGCAGTCTTTCTCACACTCATGCTCTTTCTCCTCCTGTCCTAGATCTTGTTTTGGGGACTCAGGGACCTGAAGAGAGTGAACCTGGCCCAGGTGGACCGGCCCCGAGTGGACATTGAGTGTGCTGGGAAGGGGGTCCAGTCAGCCCTCATCCAGAACTACAAGAAAAACCCAAACTTCAGCACTTTGGTCAAGTGGTTCGAAGTGGTGAGTTGTTTCTCTTCCCCGTGGGCCCTCAGCTACCCCAGACCTTTTGAAGCCCAAAACGATGGCTCCTAGCCCCTTGCTTCAAGATCCTCTGCAGCAACAAAGGAGTTGATCTCCATCCCAGTTGGCGGTGGCCTTTCTCTGAGCACTCCCAAGGTCTGCTTTGCTGAACTGCTTTACACCTCTTCCTCTCCCATCCCTCCTTTAGTCCCTGCTGGTCTCTCCAACCACCAAGGTCAAACCCCCATGGCCCACATCTATCCCTTGTTAACTGGCACATCTTCACATCCCAGGACCTCCCAGAAAATGAGCTGCTCCACCCGCCCCTGAACATCCGAGTGGTGGACTGCCGGGCTTTTGGGCGCTACACCCTGGTGGGCTCCCATGCTGTCAGCTCCCTCCGAAAGTTCATCTACCGCCCACCGGATAAGAAAGCCCAGCACTGGAATATGACAGGTACCAGGCTTGGGCCATAGGGTGTTTGTGGGGCACTGCAGAAAACTGAGGGGTATGGACAAAGAGGAGATGGGCTGCTTCCTGCTGTAAGACAAGAAAGGCTGCTTCTCCAACATCCACAGTAAGAGTGGTGAGGCACTGGCACAGGTTGCCCAGAGAGGAGATGGGTCCCCCATCGCTGCAGTCACTCAAGGTCAGGCTGGACGGGGCTCTGAGCACTGATGAAGCTGTGGGTGTCCCTGTTCATTGCAGGAGAGTGGGACCAGATGGCCTTTAAAGGTTTTTTCCAACTCAAACAATTATATGATTCTATGATCTCTGTATCTTCATGACTCCACACTCCAAATGTTCCCCAAGACTCAAGATGATCTTGCCATGCTCTCTGCCGCTGCTGTTTGGACCTCTGCTTGCATCTCTGTGTGCTGGTATTTTCAGGGCAATCCTTTTCCATATCTCTTCTCTAGAAGGTGGGGCAGAAGTTAAAAACAAGCCTTTCTCATCATCTGCATTCCTTTGCTACAGCACCATCTTTTAATCATGCTGTAAGGGTCTGTGCTCTTTTCCCCTGCTCCTCTCCTCTGAGCAAGGTGACCTTACATCACTCCTGCATGAATATTGCAACAACTCACCTGAGCTCTCAGTTTCTTTCCTACACTCTCCTTCTCTCTTGTTCTCTCTTTCTCTGTCCTCTATCCAGCTAAACAGCTCAAAGCCTATCTGGCAACGGCCAATGGGGCCCCTCGCTCTCACCCCACAGGGGAGATTGTTGTCAACATGGAACCTGAGGTTCCCATCAAGAAGATGGAGACCATGGTGAAGCTGGAAGCTGTGAGTATCTGTGTGTCAGAGCTATGCTAGCATTGCTTTCCTCACTGAACTGCCCATCTCGGAGGGATCCCACCCAAAGGAGGGCTGCTTTATCCTATGGAATAATGGGGCTGATGCCTGGAGTTGAGGGGTCTTGGGTCAGTACCAGTCCTACAAACCAACTGCCTTCTGTCCTGGCTAGATTCAACTGTTGCTTGCTGTCCAGAGGAGGACTGTCCTGGGCTAAGCAAATTAGACAGCTTCATGTTTTCCTTCAAAAACAGCCAAATGGGAATGAGGACCTCCCTTGTTAGGCAAGAAAAGTTCAAAGAGAGCAGAGTCTTTGTTGTATGGGACAGAGGTTCTCCTTGGAACCCAAGAGAGGTGTCTCCAAGGCAGAGATGGGTTTGGTGTGTCCCAGCAGCACCTCCCATGTACGCAGAGCTTTCCCAGCCAGGGCTCTTCGTGCAAGGCTTCTGGTCCCTTACACCATGGGGATCGATCTGTGACTTCTCCAGCTTGCCGTGCATGTGTGTGCCTGTGTGTATGTGCACTCAGCTGAGGCTGTGCTGCTAACCTGCTCTTTCTCTCCATCCCTTCCACCCTGGGCGGCAGAACTCTGATGCGGTGGTGAAAGTGGATGTGGTAAGTGATTGTTCTGCTCATCAGCCCTGCTCCCAACCCTCTACACCCCATCCTGCACTTCTGTGCAGCTTTCAGTGGACCACGCATCCTCAGGCGGGGACTGATGCCCCTTTGTCCCAGGACAGAGATGGAGCAGTGCTGTCTGTTAAAGAATTCTGGACTGGTCCCCGCAGATTGGGAAGCACTTCTGGACCAGCACTTCCCAGCACTGCTGTATCAGGGGGAGCAGGGCAGGCAGCACCCTGGGAAGGAGGTGCAGAATCCAGAGGGGTTTGTGGTGCCTCCAGGAGGACACAGGGTACTTCCTAGGCAGAGGGAGGATCTCTGCCACCTATAATCCTGTAGCATGAGAAATGCATGAATGAAATGGATGGTGGATAGGAAGAGACATCTCAGGATGCTGACACAGTGTCTTGCTGGAGCCTCAGGCACCTCACTTTACTGTGCTGTGCCCGTGTCTCTGGCTGTAAAAGGGGGAAAGTGCTAATGAGGCCATGCAGCTAGGAGGCCACTGTCTGCTCAGGTGCTTTCCCCACCACCTTTCCTCTTCAAGATGTGTTTGATCTTCACCGGAATCCTCTTCTTCTCTGCCTTTGCTACCCTTGTTCCCTGCAGTCTGAAGAAGAGAAGGAGAAAAAGAAAAAGAAGAAGAAAGGAGGAGGAGGAGGAGGAGGAGGAGAAGAGATAGAAGAGGAGGAGCCAGATGAGAGCATGCTGGACTGGTGGTCCAAGTATTTTGCATCAATTGAGACTATGAAGGAGGTGGGTGCCGAGCAGAGGAGGAGAGGTATGTAGGTGGAATAGGAGACCACCACTGTCTGCTGCAGGCAAGGTCTCAGCTCTCTCCAGCTGTTTCCAAAGGCTCAGGGCTGTGCTGCTTTCCTTGCTTGCTTGTTGGTGAGGCATTCACCCGGCAAAGCTGAGCAGGATTCACCTTCCTTGAATGCACTCCGTGTGCACATGTGTCTGGTTTGCAGGCAAACACAGCTGGTAACAGTTGCACTGCTCAAGGCTGCACTGAGCACATTTGGTGGCCAGCCCTTAGCTCGCTGCTTGGATAGGAAAAAAGCCGTGACCCTGAGTCAGGCATTTCCAGCGAGCACAGAGCCCTCCACACAGTCACCCACTCCCTGCTTGCTTCATTTCTCCCCCAGCAACTCCGGCAGCAGGAAGCAGCTGCAGCAGAAGCAGAGGAGAAGGAAGAGATGGAGATCACCGAGGGTAAGCAGCTTGCAAGCGAGAGAGGGGGTGGAGCTGCAAAGGGGAGGACCAGGGCTTGAGCACCCTGCTGGACCATGTGGTTGTCTCTTTCCCAGATCAGGTGCTCCTAGGGCAGGACTGATTTTAGTGAATGGAGACCTGGTGTGATGCAACTGCTGGGTGAATCCCAGTCAGAGCCTGATGTTGTGGCAGCCTCCAGCCCAACTCTGTTGGGAAAATAGCACAGAGTAGTGACTTGGAGCTGTGCAATTGTCCGAGGATATTTTTGTTCCATCACAAGTTGGGATGTCACTTAAAGTCCTGTTGCTTTGGCTGTGCAGATGGGTTAGCTTAGGGCCACGTGCTTGAAGTCTGTTGAGCACGACAAGTAGTAGATACTTCTAGATCACCTTCATGGGGTTTTCCATCCTCATTCTCCAGGAGGGTTTAAAAAAACCTTTTAGTTCTTCCCTCAGCTTTGCAAGGGAAGGTTCAACCAGACAAAAGATCTGGGATTCTTCTACTCTGACTGCTTTTATTTGTGTACAAAGGCATCCTTGTCTGCTGTTCTAGTACAGGCAGAGATTAAAAACATGAGCGTCTAGGGCAGGTTCTCTGACCTAAATTCAGTACTGTGTAGAAATAAGATAATCTGTGCCCTAAATGCATCTTTCTCTGCAGGAAGTCAGGTGCTCTGTAGCTCAGATGGGGCACTGGAGATGTTTAAAGTTGGTTGAGACAAATTTTATAACACAAAGGATGAGGCCAAAAATACCGATGAGTTGGGCCATATGGCCACAAGGGTGACCTTGTCCATTTGCAGCCTGGAGGCTCCTTGCCAGTCCCATCACCAGGGCTGGGAAAGGTTTCCCTGAGGACCTTCACGCATCCTTTCCACATGTCCCCCGTTCACACAACAACAGGTCATTGTCTTGCCTAGGCAATGCAAAATTTATTAGCTGAGAGAAATACAGAGCCTGGTTCCATTATGAAGGCCAGCCTTCATATCATAAGAAAGATGAAGTCAAGTCTTGCTAAGCTTGGAGCAGCTTCTTCCTGAGTTTGCTGTCATGGAAGGGCTGCTGGGGGATGTCTTGTGTCCCACTTTCTTCTCGTTCTGTCTTCTAAGCAGGATCCATTTCCCCTTGGCACTCCCATTCCTTCCTCCATCCCTCTTCCACACTATGTCCTTGTTGTCTTCTGTCTGTCCCCATCTGCACTTGCCCAGCAGAAATGAAAGCTGGCAGACTGAGGCAGTGAGGGATGGGGATTGTAGATGAGAGAAGAGTGCAACATTGCTCAGCTCAGACTTCTTTCCAACGGCCTTTCCTTGTGCAACTGGTGCCACCAGCTGCTGGCTGCTCTGAATAGAGACCCTAATATGCCATTGCAGCTGGCCATGGGCATCAACCTCTGTAAGGGCAGCAGCCTGTGCCTTGGTGCTGAGCATCAAGCACCGTCACCTTTGCAATACCTAGGCTGGGCTTTTCTTCTCCAGGCTGCACGTGACAGGAAAAGACTCTAGTGGGAGTAAGAAAAGGAGGTGCTGTTGGTAGAATCAGGAATTCTTACTGCTATGGAGGCTAGCTAGAACCTAGTGCTCTCAGTCTGAATAATTTACATTATGGAAACCCCTTGCACAGAGACCACTAGGCTCGTGGAAATGCTGTGACATGAGCAGTGATGGCCAGAGAACAAGGAAAGACAGGAGAGGGCTTGAAGTGTTACTCCAGGGCTGGAATGGGAGCTGCAGGCAGTCACAGCTGTCAGCTTTCATGATCCTCCCATTGAAAAGACCTTGATCAAGTCTCCCCTCCCTGTCTCCCTCACCCTTCCTCACCTTCATTTCCATCTCCTCCTTCCCTGCCACTTCCCCTTGGACCCAGAAATCAAACTTGATGACTCTCCCATGAAAGGCTTCAAGGGCCAGGCAAAGAACAAGGACAAGTCCAAGGCACCCAAAGATGACAAGAAGAAGAAGCAGCAGACAGCCCCTGATCTCCCCGAGAAGAAGAACAAGCAGAAGATTGATGAACTGAAGGTGCGTGTGGCAGCTGGCAAGGAGGATACCCTGCAGCTTAGTTTGGCTCTGGCTGGAGGGGAGCGCTTTCCAGGCACAGCCAGCCCAACCAGGACTCAGCAGGGACAGGCTGTGCTTCATGGTACATGCTGTTTACTGGGATTGATGTAGCCTGTGAATCTGGGGCTCAGAACCTGCGTCCTCCACAATTTGGGAACAGCTGCTCTCATCCATTCAAGCTGAGCATCCCTCCTGTACATGATCAGTTTGGGGAGGCACCTTATCACAAAGGTCCAAACCAAAGATCCCTTCTCTTCCTAGAGAACTGGGCATTGGGAGCATTGTTCTATCTTGGTTGCTTGGGGCAGTCACCATATCTTTTCCTCCATTGTTTTCTTTTAACGTGATTCCCCTCCTTTCTGTCTTCTAGGTCTTCAACAAAGAGCTGGAAGCAGAGTATGATAACTTTGAGGACTGGCTGCACACCTTCAACCTGCTCCGTGGGAAGATTGGGGACAATGACGACAATGCAACAGAAGAAGAGCGGATAGTGGGAAGGTTCAAAGTGAGTTTGCTTGCTGAGTTGGCCCAGGACAGGGACAGCCCTTGCCTACAGGCTTCTGTGCTGAAGGTGCTTTAGTAGGAAAGGTTTGGATGACATAGACATCAAATGGCACTGACCCAATCATAAAACCTTGCAGAGATGGAAAGCCTCTAAGGATAGTTCCAGGCTTCAGCTAGTGCATCTGCAGAGAGAATGGTCTGTAGACAAACAGATGCTTGATAGTTCTTACAGAAGGCCAAGGGAAAAGAAGATCCTCTTTGAAGCCTGCTGTGGAAATGAGTCTTGCCCTGGATTTTCTCTGTGAACCATTTCTCACCAGGAGTACTCACCTGGACTCACTGCCATGGGGCACCAGTGCCAGTACCCAGGCAGTGCAGGAGCACATCTGTCAACTGCAAGATTCTTGGACAAGTGAGGCTGCTTTTGGAGGATCCCGGCCAGACTAAGCCTATTAATGCCAAATTTGCCCTTTGCTTGTGTTAAATGATATAAAAAGTGCGGCTGCCTCCTCCAACTGCTCTGGCCAGGACCACTCCTGCCCAGCACAAAGAGCCCAGCCTGGTGCCTAGGACTTCAGGTCTCTGCCCAGGCTGTTGTCCTTCTGTCAGTTTTACCCTTGGAAATCTCTGTCCATAAGCACCTTGCTAGTCTGATTCCTCTGCAAACCTCCTTCCCTTTGTCCAGTTTCTTAGCTCAAGGTAGCAAACCCTGAAAGTGGTGCTTGCAGGGTGAAGGAAGTTTCCAGATATGCTACAGCACGTGGCTAGAGACAAGGATTTTGGCTGAGCCCAAGGAAGGGTGGTCTAGGATGGGCCTGCTCACCCTGGGCAGCAGGGCTCTAATCAGGCTGTGCACTCCCTCCCACCAGGGCTCCATGTGTGTCTACAAAGTGCCACTCCCTGATGATATCACCAAGGAAGCAGGATATGACCCCACCTTTGGCATGTTCCAGGGTATCCCCAGCAACGACCCCATCAACGTGCTGGTCCGAGTCTATATTGTGCGGGTGAGTATAGCAGCATGGTGTGGCAAGGTATGATTCCTTCCACAGTGCACACCCTGGAGCTGGTCCTAAATCTGTAGGGATGCTGGGTGTTAGCTCTCAGGGCCTGTATTACAAGGTGCGGGTTCCTTATATCCCCATGACACTGTAGTACAGAGCGCGTGCAGAGCAAAATGGGAGCTGGTGGGATCCAGTAGACCTGGCAGGAGGGGGTGGCAGCTTCTTCAGCATGTCCTGAATGATTATCAGTCTGGTACAGCTAATGGACAATATCTTTATACATACGGAGTATGCTCTGGGAAACTCTTTTTCTGACTCCCAAACTAATCACCTTGTGCCTGCAAGAACAGGAGTGAGGCACATCAGCTGGGCACTAGCCCTGAATAGAAGCACATGGGCTGACCCTTTTTACCACCCTGCCCCCGATGTTTTACAAATACAACTTTGGGTGATGGTTCCCACTAGCCTGGTTCTCCATCCAGTGCAGCATCACTGTGCCCAGTGGTGGGGAGGAGTCTCCCATCCATCCATCACCACCAAGGCTGTGACAGTAGATACCACCTTGGCCAGTAGCACTGCCAGACAGGACTGGCTTCACCACTGGATATGCCCTGGCATGGGAAACTGCTGATGTGTGCCACGATGGAGGCTGGAACTGGAGAGACTGAAATCACCCTTAACATCACCTCCCTTTGTGGAGAGAGTCCCCACAAGCCCTGGCCCCCAGTGCAGTCAGTGGAAAGAACAACAGTTGAAGGAGGAAGTCTTCTTGACCTATTAGTCAAGTTTTGCTCTAGGTCTCTCTTTAGAGACACCAAAAGAGGCTCTGTTTATGTATTCCTGAGGGGACACTGACGTGCGGAATCAAAATGTAAGGTTACAAAGCAGGTATCTTTACTCAGCGCTGCACACACACCGGGTGCAGGGGGGATCACTCCTCCTAACTGCACACCAGATGACAAGAAAGGCAGATATTTAAAGAACAGGCGGCTTACATATGCATTAGATTTCCAAGGAAAGGTTGGGTTATTACAATGAGTTCCCCGCCCCGGGACCCAGTCCTGTTACACACGCGTGGTATTTCCTCGGTGGTCGTTTGGGGTCTTTTTGTGATGAAAGGTCGCGGCGTCCCTTGCTGTGTGCTCCTGCCCTGGTTCGAGTTGGAAACGCTGACTTGCTCTAGCCAGCCGTCTCACCAGCTGCAATTCTGTCCACCAATCCGCTGCTCCTCTGTTAATTCTTGTGGTGTACTGTTCTAGCTGGTTGCCTTGCATTCCAGAGATAGAGCAGCTATCAGTTTTATTTGGAGAAAGAGGAGACCTGCTGTCTGTAGAATAACTGCTTACATATAAAAAGCATCTGCAATCGGTGACCTCTTGGGAGGAGCCATCCCCCTAACTGTTTCACCTAGTACTGTATACCACTGTCTTTTACAAGGACTGCACGCCTCAGACTTTCTCCTTGTCTGTCTTTTTCAGCACAAAAATTTCCTTTTGCAAACCTAAGCTACTCGCTAAGCTAACTTTCACCTATTCAATCCCCTTTTCTGTAGTCTAAGCTAACTTTCACCCTTTCAACACGGCCAGCTATGTCTGGTTGGGCCAACCCAACCTCTTCCCAGGCTGGGAGTTAACATGCAGCAAGACTTCTCACCAGTTTAAGCCAAGTTACTCTGTTTAGCGGTACAAAAGAGCCATGTGGCTATGGCCAGCAGAGCCACCTGGTCTCAGGGATCAGAACAGGACCATTCCTGAATTGTTCACCAGCATGGATGGGGCTGACATACCATTTCTTCTCTCCAGGCCACAGACCTCCACCCAGCTGACATCAACGGGAAAGCTGACCCTTATATTGCCATCAAGCTGGGGAAGACTGACATCAAAGACAAGGAGAACTATATCTCCAAGCAGCTGAACCCTGTCTTTGGAAAGTGAGTTGCCCAAGCTCTGTTACCTGTTCACACCCAGAAGGGGTTAGCTGAGCTCGTCATCCCTCAGACCTGTACCCTAGTCATTCCACAGCTGCTTTGGGTTCAGAAGTTGGGGCTCATCACACAGAACTTTCCTTGCAAGTGGTGTAGGCATACTCATTTAAGCCATCTCTCCTCTAGCAGCAGTGTGGTCAACATAGTAAAAGATGTTTAGGAGATGTCCGTATCTGAGCATGACTAGGTATCTGCTTTAGGAAGCACTGGGCCTGAACTCCTGTAAGAGCATTGCCTGGCTCCCCAGTGACACATAAACTTAGTTTCAGGGCTGTTGAGTCAACCAGGTTAAGCAGTCATCATGTGCCACCTCCTTCCTAGGGCTGCTGGATCCAAAACGGCCCACGTAGGGATTTAGTTACGACCTACACTGAACATGCTGTAGTGACAGATGCAAATTAAACACTGACCACAGACTGGAGCAGACCCTCCTCACCTATAATCTTGAGCAGCAGCCAAGTGCTCCAACTTGTTCTCTTTTTCTTCATCTGCTTTCCCCTGGCCTAGGTCCTTTGACATTGAGGCCACCTTCCCCATGGAGTCCATGCTGACAGTGGCAGTGTACGACTGGGACTTGGTGGGGACAGATGACCTCATTGGGGAGACCAAGATAGACCTGGAGAACCGCTACTACAGCAAGCACCGAGCTACATGTGGGGTGTCACAGACTTACTCCATGTACGAACAAAGCCTTTCCTGCCCAGTCTCCTGCCTGGACCCATGCCTGTCTCATCTTCCACGCCAAGCCTAGATCTCCTGCAGGAATCTCCCTCTTTCATTGCCTTCTGATGGGGAAGTCTGTGCTGTACTTTTTCTCTTAACAGGGCTTTTAGGACCAGAACAGCAACAGTTGAGCAACAGCTCAACAGCAACAACTGAGTGGGTTGTAAGCAGGAATCCAGGGCTGGGAGGAAGGGGTTGAGGGGCATTGGTGGGGCTCAGGAGAAGAGTGAGACTGGAGTTGTAATAGCAGCAGGACCAAAGGAGCAAAGCATCAGAGGTCAAGTAGGTGCACTGGGGATTTCAGGTCTGAGTCAGTACAGAGTAAAGGGATGGGACAGAAAGATGTTAGCAAAGTGTATAGTGGGGATGCAGTAGGACCTGTCTGCTCTGAGGTTTCACATTTGGAGCGTGAGATCATTACCCTGTGAGTGCTGATTCCTTCCTGGCAGTAGCATATACCTGGCTTGCAGAGGGAAACAACATATCTTCTTTCTCCTTGCTACTGCTTCACTGACCTTGCCCTCCTGTTTGCAGACATGGGTATAACATCTGGCGTGACCCCATGAAGCCCTCCCAGATCCTGTCCAAGCTGTGCAAAGAGGGCAAGGTGGATGGGCCGCACTTCGGGCCAGGAGGAAGAGTGAAAGTTGCCAACAGAGTGTTCACTGGCCCCACAGAGATTGAGGATGAAAATGGTACCTGCCCCACGGGATGAAGGTTGGAGGGGAGCGGGGGTCTGGGTGTCTCCTCATCATCCAGGGTTGGAGACAGGTCTAGTGGCCCCAACACCCTAATGTAGAGCTGCAGTCCTTCTCCATCTACCACCTTACACTGATGCTTCACTCTGTAGCCAGCTGGACAGTGTCTTGTAGACAACCCAGGCCAGTGGGGTACTGTTAGAATTGCTCATGGGTGTCCATGGCATGAAATCACCAAAGCTGCCTTTAAAACATTCTCCTGACAGCGTATGCCTGAGGAGCAATGAAGAGAGCCCATCTTGAACTTTCTAGGTTTTAGGAAGCTCCATGTCCATGTTGTAACTGAATTCTCTAAAGTTGTGTCCCAGTGTATTCACATGCTCACAAGAAAGATGAAAGCAGGCCATGAGGTGTGCACAGGAGGAGAATGCGGTCAAAGGATATGGAGTTTGGTTAGCCTGGAACAAAGCAGGCTGGCAGGAGATCTGGACCTCCTGTGAATGATTAAGGTTACAGGAGAAAGAGAGGAGTTAAGAAGTGTTGGCTCAAGGACAAAGCGGACGCAAGTGAATGGAGAAGAGTCACTAGCAGGCAGTTCAGCTCCCTTGGGACAGGGAGGAGCTGGAAGAGGAATCCAAGAAGAGTGTGTGTGTCTGTGTGTGCGTGTGTGTGTGCATGTATGTGTGCTGGTGCTAGGAAAAGCTGGGCTCCTTCTTGAGCAGAGGAATAGGGTTGTTTGCTCTCCTTGGTGTCTTTCTGCCCAGATCTCCAAGCTCCTTTGCCCACGCAGGTCAGAAGAAGCAGACAGATGAACACTTGGCCTTGACCGTGCTACGCCACTGGGAGGACATCCCACGGGCAGGCTGCAAGCTGGTCCCCGAGCATGTGGAGACGCGCCCACTGCTGAACCCTGACAAGCCGGGCATTGAGCAGGTCCTCCAGGCCCCCAGACAGCAGCACTTGGGCATCAGCAGCCCTTAGCACTCACCTGTTAACTCCAGTAGACAGAATATTCAGTGCCTCTCCCTCTCAAGCCTGCATCCCTTTCATACCCCTAAGTCTTTGGGTCCCCTGGCTCCCCCATGCCCATGCACCTTGGCACTACACCATGCCATGAGGGTGGGCAAAGTCTCCTGGCCACTCCTGTACCCCACATCTGGCACAGCCAGACTGATGCTGAATGGCAGGAGAAGTTAGGGCGAATGCTGCGGGTATGAGGAGCAAGGAGGGGCCAGGGAGCTGACTGCACTTCTCCAACCTTGCAGGGTCGCCTGGAGATGTGGGTGGACATGTTCCCCATGGATATGCCAGCACCTGGCCCTGCCATTGATATTTCCCCCAGGAAACCTAAGAAGTAAGGAACGTCCCAACCAAATGACCACTGGGAAAAACCATGGCTGGAAGCAGTCCTGCTTCTTCCCACTGCTTGTGTTTCTCCACAGTCCAGCTCTCTGACTGGACACTCCAGCTACACAGGCACCTCCAGTCATCCTAAGACTGGAGGCACTAAATGATGTCTTCCCCTTCCAGAGCTGCTCTTGAAGGGCAATATTCTCCCTGGCAGCTCTTGATCTTGCCCTGTCTGCCTAGACTAGGAAACTAGAACAGCCATCCCAGCCCGAGTAATGGCAGCGTTAGCTTAGGGCAGGACATCCCTGGTCAGTTTGGGTGGGCCCTTTCCAGGAGGAGAGGGCTGCCACTGGGACAGGGCTGGTCAATCCAAGCAGGACATAGCAGGCACTGCCATAAAGCCCTCTCCTGACTCTTTTGGAGAGAAGAAACATTCCTTCCCTCTGCATCCTTCCTAGCCCTGCCTTACTCTATAGGACTGTGTCCTTTTCCCACCCCAGGGGTGTGGAACAGCACTGGAAATCCAACTGGGAGTCTCTTGCATTCACATGCATTGCAGATGAGGTCTTGGCTGGAGAGAATTTCCCTGGATTTCAGTGGGCTGCAGCTGGGATCTGAAGACTGAGGCTGCAGGAAAGCTGAAGCCAAGGGCAAGGTCCAGACACCAGCACAGACTGGAAAAGCAGAGGTTTATCTGGCAGCCCAGGACAGCCATGTCCAGCAGTGACTTGCAAGCTGGAGCAGAGATCATAGAATCATTTGGGTTGGGAAAGAACTTCAAGGTTATCGAGTCCAACCATCAGCCTTGCTTATCAAGTCACATCACTAAACCACCTCTCTTAGTGCCACTCAAGTCTCAACCATCTCCAGAAATGGGGACTCCACCACTTCCTTGGGCAGCCCCTTTCCACTAATGCCTCACCACCCACTCTGTGAAGAAATTCTTCCTAATATCCAATCTAAAACTAGGAAGGACAGCAATATCCCATGGGCTGCCCTGGACGTGGGAGCAGGATTCACTTCAGAAGGCAGCAACAAGCTTCCCCTCCTTACAGAGGGACAAACTGGAACACAGGAGGTTCCACGTAAACACTGGGCAGCACCGTTGTGTTGAGCGGGTGCCGGAGCCCTGGCACATGTGATGTGAGGGCTGCTTCCAGGGGATCTCCCACAGCCCCTGGCCGTGGTGCTGAGCACCTTGTGCCGAGCAGCCCTGCTGGGGCAGGAGGGGATCTCCAGCCCTAAGCATCCTGGGGGCTGGGATCCTTATGGCCCTGCTGAGTCAGGAAGAGCTGACACAGACTGTTTTAGTGATAAACCTACCCAGCTACCAAGCCATGCTGTCCCCTAGTTCCCTTGGCCTGGGCTGTGCAGAAGCTCAGGGCAGAGGAAGGTAAAGCTCCCCTTACTGCTCCACTGAGCCTGCCTGGCTTGATCCCAGTTCTTGCCCATCTGATTCCTTCCTTTGGATAAGATTCCTGTGAGCAGATCCCTGTGTGCAGATCCCTGTTCTCTCTGTGCCTGGACCCAGTCTCCAGCAGCATCGCCCCAACCCTCATGTTCCTGCCCCTTGCCCGCCACATCACCTCCTTGTCTCCCTTTCTCCTGCCAGATATGAGCTCAGAGTGATAGTGTGGAACACAGACGAGGTCATCCTGGAGGATGATGACTACTTCACTGGCGAGAAATCCAGTGACATTTTTGTCAGAGGGTAGGTACAGCATGGTCACTTCCTCTGCTTCAGCCCTGGGAATGCTGGTGCTATGGGGAACCTGAGGTGGGTTTAGGGGGAGATGTGGGTGCGGGGTCAGATAGCACCAGTGCTGGGCATCTCAGGTCCCATCACCGGAGGATGGGTCAGCAGAGACCACCCCACCCTGAAGCAGATCCTGCGTCAGACCCTAAATCTTCCTGATGGGCTGAAATAGATGCACCTTGACATAGGGAGCCCACAGTGACCAGTACAGACTGAGCCACCCCTGTGTGAATATCTAAAGTTGGTAGAGCTCAGACTACCCCATGGTGGAGTGAGAGCTCTACAGCCACCTCTGGGCCTGTCCACTCCAACAGTGTGGGATGGGGACACCCTTCCAGCATGCTCTGCTCCAGAGTCCCCCACAGTGCTCTTTGTTCCTGTCCACCTTCAACATCCTCCTTCCTGGAGGAATGTTCCCAACAGCCAGCTTGAACTTCTTGCGCTCAAACCCCACTGTTCCCTCTAGGTCCCTTGTGCCCCACTCCCCTGGGCCTGCTGCAGTGATTCGCAGAATCACAGAGCGACTCAAGCAGCCCCAGCTCATCACTTAAGGCTCTTAAGTCCTTCCAATCTGTCTGTGCCTTGCTGGCCCGGAGGCATCCTGGCTGCACGTGCAGGATGGCCCCATGTCCTCTCCTCCCTTCTGGAGAGTTCCACCCCTCTGGGTCTCACAGGTGGCTGAAGGGTCAGCAGGAGGACAAGCAAGACACAGATGTCCATTACCACTCGCTCACCGGTGAAGGCAACTTCAACTGGCGTTACATCTTCCCTTTTGACTACCTGATGGCAGAGGAGAAGATTGTCATCTCCAAGAAAGAATCCATGTTCTCCTGGGATGAGACCGAGTACAAGATCCCGGCTCGCCTCACCCTGCAGGTCTGGGATGCTGACCACTTCTCAGCAGATGATTTCCTCGGTAAGGGGGGGGGGGCGGTTCTGCCGAGCTGGGGCAGTGGGACAACCAGCAGGGTTCCATCAGGGGCTGGAAGAGCAGGGGGTGGGGGGGAGAGGCAACACCCGGACAGGAAGAGAGCTCAGAAGTGCAGCTCTGCTCCTCAAGCCCACTACATCCTACAAATCCCTTTGGCAGTTGTCTGTAAGCATAGATAGGATCAGAGCCCTTATCTCCTCTGCTGCTGTTCAGAGGCTGCTCCTGAAAGCAGACATCAGCTTTTTAGTTCCCAAAGCAGGTCAGAAAAGTTTTCCTGAGAAGGAGGTGCTGGCCAAGCCCACCTCCAGCAAAGGACTTGCATTCTGGGGGTGCAAACATCTGTGATTCTCTGTCTCCTGCCAGGGGCCATCGAGTTGGACCTGAACCGCTTTCCCCGGGGAGCCAAGACATCCAAGCAGTGCAGCCTGGAGATGGTGACAAACGAGGCAGAGCTGCCCATGGTCTCCATCTTCAAGCAAAAGCGGGTGAAGGGCTGGTGGCCATTTGTGGCCAGGGATGAGAATGACGAGCTGGAGATCACCGTAAGGATGGGGAGAAGGGGATGATTTGCCACCCTGCAGACCGCAACCTTGGCAGACCACCCCCATACTCCTCTCTGCTCCCTTAGGCCCCCTCATCACCATGGCTGGGGGGCAGGTAGGCAGCATAGCCTGGGGCACAGCAGCCTTCTCTCCTTTCAGGGGAAAGTCGAGGCTGAACTGCACCTCCTGACAGCAGAGGAGGCAGAGAAATCACCCGCTGGGCTGGCTCGCAACGAGCCCGACCCGCTGGAGAAACCCAAGTAAGCAGAAAACCCATCTCCCCAGCCCATGTCTGGGCTCCTATGAGGAGCTGCTGGGTGGTGCTCAGGGAGGGAGCTGTGTATGCGGAGGTGAAGAAGGGTCACGCCTCCGGGATGAGAGTTATGGGCAGAGCCTTCTCCCTTGGTTCCCCACCGCTGCCCACTATTCACTGCCCCACTGCCTTTCCTTACTGTTCTCCTCTTCTGCCTTTCTACTTAGCTTCAGCCCCTTTTTCTGCCCTCCCACGTCCTCCTCCACTCTGCTCCTGACCTACAGGACGCTAGCTCCCCTGGCTTCCCCCGCTGACTCCCCTTGCAAAGGTCACCCAGGGACGAACCCACGGCCTCCCCTTCCCCCCCGGGGTCCTCTAGCTGTGTTGCCTGCTCTCTCCATGACCGTGGCATTCATGACAGGCATTTGCTTCCCTGGCAGCCGTCCAGACACGTCTTTCATCTGGTTCCTCAACCCTCTCAAGTCCATCAAATACCTCATCTGCACCCGCTACAAGTGGCTCATCATCAAAATCGTGCTGGCCCTGTTGCTCCTCATCATGGTGGCCCTCTTCCTCTACAGCATGCCAGGCTACATGGTCAAGAAGCTCCTGGGGGCATGAAGCACGGGAGCATCCAACCTCCAGCTCAGAACCACCGCTTGTCCCAGTCCCATGCCCTTCTCCTCCCCACAGACTCTTGGCAGCCTCGGGATTTATCTCACTGCTGCTGGGTCTCCTCTTCTGCATATATCTGCACATTGCTGTCTTCACTCCCACAGAAATGGGGCTGGAGGAGCTCCATCCCCAAGGCTGGGTATCATTCCCCTGGGCTGGCAGTGGTGCCCAGTGTTATGGTTTTGTGATTTTTGTTGTTGGTATTCCGCATCATTACATCATGTAAGCTACGGGCAGTTAAAGAGCTAATTCCTTGGTTACTGCAAACTGCATTTTTTGGTGTGGCCCTCCAAGGGGGAGGGGAGGAGGTGCACTCCCCAGGGGTCTTTGTGTTGGAGGGGGTGGTGAAGCCGCCTGGGAGACGCAGGGCCTGTTCTTTCCTGCCCGGTGGAGAAAACACGTGGTCCTCCTGCAGTTTACTGTCTAAGATTTTCAGCCTGTAAACTCTCTGTTATAATTCTACTAGTCTCATTTTTGATATATTTAGTAAAGTTAGTTGTTCCTCCTCAGATTGGTGCCGCTGTTTTTTGTGTTAGATCCGCCTACGAGTCCCCTGCCTTTCCCCTCTTCCCT
This sequence comes from Numida meleagris, assembly GCF_002078875.1. Classification (NCBI taxonomy): domain Eukaryota; kingdom Metazoa; phylum Chordata; class Aves; order Galliformes; family Numididae; genus Numida; species Numida meleagris. Next base: position 106,349,960 of record NC_034411.1, read on the forward strand.
TTGTTTCCCCAGTGTGCGGGTCCGCGGCTTCCCTGCCGCTTTAGCCGCCGGACCGCCCGGGGCTGGTCCCTACCCGCCGACAATTTTTTTTTTCTTCCTCTTTCCTCGTTTTTTTTCTTTCGGGCCTGTCCCCCTTGTCACGGACGCCGACCCTTAGATAATACCGTGGCAAATATTGGTGGAGAATGCGGGCAATAGATCTGCTTTCAATTTTTGGAATGATGCACAAAGGACTAGTGGTCATCATGTTCCTCGGAACATACTGGTTTCTGGTTAAGGCTATCATGTTCTGTGTTGGAGTTGTGTGTACATATAACTACATAATGGCGCTGATGGAGATACCGGCCTGGTGCTTGCACCTCCCGGAGGGAGTGGCTAGTTTTACAAACAGCACCGTGGTGAGGCTGGCTTCCAGGTTCTCCTCACAGTTCCTTACGCACCTTTGGAATTTCAATCTAGCAATCGTGATACTAATTGCTTTGAATGTTTTCCTCCTAATAATAATTTACATTATGTGGAGGAAACTTTCCCCAAAACCGGAAAATGCTGAGTGGCAGGGAATATGGAGAGGCCTAGGGAAGACCTTAGAAACATGGGGACCCCTGGTGTCATGGGATTTCACCCTTGAACATCTGTGGGATCCTGAGAAGCTCGGTCAGTTTTTGAGTCAGGGATGGCGCGGCCTAGGCAGATCTGAGGAGGCACAACTTATTTGGGGCCTGGCTTGTGCTTATCGAGCTCTATACAATATTGTTCTTGAGAGAGAGAGTTTCCCGGCTGAGATTCGAACCAGAGGGGGAAGCCCCCAGGCTAAACCTGAGCAAGCACAGGAGGCACCAGTATCCGTGGCAGGTGCTCCTGTGGAAGGACAGAAATGGAAACGGGTGTCCTCGCGGCTGGAACGGAAGGAAGAAGCGGAGAAGGTAGAGGAAGATCCAGGCGAGGGGCCCTCCCCAAACCCGTCATCATCAACAAAGACAACAGAAGATAACAAGAGACATGGAGGGGATAGCGAGGAGGAAGGCATCACTATTACAACTGTCCGCCGACCTCTGAAAATGACCGAGATCATAGGCACAAGAAAGGAGTTTACACGGCACCCGAACGAAACCATTGTCACCTGGATGCTTCGGTGTTGGGACAACAGGGCCAGCAGTGTGCTCCTGAATGGTAATGAAGCTCGCCAACTAGGGAGCATGGCCAGGGACGCAGCCATTGACAGAGGGATCAGTAGATGCCTGGATGGAACCGCCGCCCTTTGGAAACGAGTGTTAGTAGCTGTGAAGGAAAGGCATCCCTTCAAAGATGACCTCAAGCCTCAGATGAGAAAGTGGGACACTGCTGAAAAGGGCATTCAGTATTTGAGAGAAATAGCTGTGGTGGAAATGCTGTATGACCCCAGGTTTGTTCCTAACAATCCACACCAGCAGCATGATCCCGAGAGAGTTAGAAGTACGCCGGATATATGGCGGAAACTCACCAAAACAGCACCAGCCCAGTATGCCAGTACACTGCTAGCCACACTTGATAGATTGGAGGACCTACAGAGAAGACCCCCTGTTTATGAACTGATTATTACACTCCAAAATTATGAGCAAAACCTCCCCCCCAAACCACGCTTCCATTTCAGCTATCTCAGAGGTAAGAGAAAGATTGGCGAAAATGGAGAAGAGACAGAATGGTTTAGTGGAGGATGTGTCCCTCTTGATGGATTGTGACGAACCCGTAGCAGTATCAGAAACATCTGATGGAGATCAGGATGATCAGAAGAGCCTAATGAAGAAGCTGATCAAACTGATGGAAGATCATGAATGCTCCTCCTATCCTGTATCCTCAAAAATCTCAGCTATCAAAGGCAGACGCCTTCTTGCTCAAGCAAGTAATGGTGGCAGATCTATGGCACGTGCCGCCTTGTGGAGTTACTTACGCGAGCATGAAGAAGACATGAAAAAATGGCATAAGAAACCCACTCCTGTACTATGAGCACGGGTGAGAGAATTACAACGCAGATAAACCACCAATGAAGTTGCTGAAGTCACTACAGGTAACCAATAGAGGGGCCCTGCCCTCAGTCAGGGGAGGGAAAGGGATAATAGAGTTTATTGGACTGTGTGGATTCGATGGCCTGGCACTTCAGACCCACAGAAATACGAGGCACTGGTGGACACTGGTGCGCAGTGCACTCTAATGCCCTCGAGTCATGAAGGGACAGATTTGATTTGTATTTCTGGAGTATTCTGGGGGCTCTCAAGAATTGACTGTGCTGGAGGCAGAAATAAGCCTGGTAAAGACTGGCAGAAACATCCTATTGTGACTGGTCCAGGGGCTCCATGTATACTTGGTATTGATTACCTCAGGAGGGGACATTTCAGGGATCCCAAAGGGTATCGATGGGCCTTTGGAATAGCTGCCGTAGACACAGACAACATTAAGCAGCTGTCTGTTTTGCCTGGCCTGTCAGAAGATCCGTCTGTGGTGGGGCTGCTAAAAGTAAAAGAGCAACAGATACCAATTGCCACAAAAATGGTGCACAGACGGCAGTACCGCACCAACAGGGATTCCTTGCTCCCCATTCATAAGTTGATTTGTCAACTAGAGAGCCAGGGAGTGATCAGCAAAACTCACTCACCTTTTAACAGCCCCATATGGCCAGTGCGTAAAGCCAGTGGAGAATGGAGGCTGACGGTAGACTACCGCGGCCTGAATGAAGTCACACCCCCACTGAGTGCTGCTGTGCCAGACATGCTAGAACTCCAGTATGAACTGGAGTCCAAAGCAGCCAAGTGGTATGCCACCACTGACATTGCTAATGCCTTCTTCTCCATTCCTTTGGCCACAGAATGCAGGCCACAGTTTGCTTTTACCCTGAGGGGCATTCAGTATACCTGGAACCGTTTGCCCCAGGGGTGGAAACACAGCCCAACCATCTGCCATGGGTTGATTCAAAGTGCACTGGAACAGGGCGGTGCTCCCGAGCACCTGCAGTATATTGATGATATTGTTGTGTGGGGCAATACAGCAGAGGAAATTTTCAAGGGGGAGAGAATAATCCAAATCCTTCTGCAAGCTGGCTTTGCTATTAAACAAAACAAAGTGAAAGGGCCTGCACAGGAAATCCAGTTCCTAGGAGTAAAATGGCAAGATGGGCGTCGTCATATCCCAGCAGATGTGATCAACAAATTCACTGCCATGTCTCCACCCGCTAACAAGAAAGAGACGCAATCATTTTTGGGTGTAGTGGGCTTTTGGAGAATGCACGTTCCAAACTATAGCCTCATTGTGAGCCCCCTTTATCAGGTGACACGGAAGAAGAATCATTTTTCGTGGGGCCCTGAGCAGCAGCAGGCTTTTGAGCAGATTAAACAGGAGATAACCCGTGCCGTGGCCCTGGGGCCAGTATGGATGGGAGAGGATATAAAGAACATCCTCTACACTGCTGCTGGAGAGAAAGGTCCCACCTGGAGACTGTGGCAAAGAGCCTCAGGAGAGACCCGAGGCCGACCCCTGGGATTCTGGAGTCGAGCGTACAGGGGGTCCGAAGAGGACTACACTCCAACTGAGAAGGAGATCTTAGCCGCGTATGAGGGGGTTCGAGCTGCTTCCGAAGTAATTGGTACTGAAACACAGCTTCTTCTTGCCCCTCGACTGCCAGTGCTCAACTGGATGTTTAAAGGAAAGGTTCCCTGCACCCATCATGCTACTGATGCCACTTGGAGTAAGTGGATTGCGTTGATTACTCAGCGAGCTCGGATGGGGAATCTCAGTCGTCCAGGGATCTTAGCGGTGATCATGGACTGGCTTGAAGGTAAAAAGTTTGGAACATTGTCAGCGGAAGAGGTACCACGTGCTGAAGAGGCCCCACCGTACAACGAATTACCAGAAAATGAAAAGAAATTTGCCCTGTTCACAGATGGATCCTGTCGTATTGTAGGGAAGCATCGCAGACGGAAAGCTGCTGTGTGGAGCCCTACACGACAAGTTGCAGAGGCCACTGAAGGAAAAGGAGAATCCAGCCAATTTGCAGAGGTAAAGGCTGTCCAGCTGGCCTTAGATGTTGCTGAACGGGAGAGGTGGCCAGTGCTTTATCTTTACACTGACTCATGGATGGTGGCAAATGCCTTATGGGGGTGGTTACAGCAGTGGGGACAAAATAACTGGCAACGAAGGGGTAAACCTATCTGGGCTGCTGAACTGTGGAAAGATATTGCTGTCCGAACAAAGAATATGGTTGTAAAGGTGCGTCGTGTAGATGCTCATGTGCCCAAGAGTCGAGCAACTGAAGAACAGCAGATCAACCATCAGGTGGATCGAGCCGCCAGAATAGAGGTGGCTCAGATAGACCTGGATTGGCAAAACAAGGGTGAACTGTTTCTAGCTCCCTGGGCCCATGAGACCTCGGGCCACCAAGGAAGAGATGCGACGTGTAAGTGGGCTAGAGACCGAGGGGTGGACTTAACTATGGATGCTATTACACACGTTATTCATGAATGTGAAACATGTGTTAAACAAGCGAAGAGGATGAAACCTCTCTGGGGGGAAGGGCGATGGCAGAAGTATAAATATGGGGAAGCGTGGCAGGTGGATTATATCACCTTGCCACGAAGCCGCGATGGTAAGCGTTACGTGCTCATCATGGTGGAGGCAACCACTGGGTGGCTCGAAACATATGCAGTACCCCATGCTACCGCCCGAAACACCATATTAGGCCTCGAGAAGCAAGTCCTGTGGTGGCATGGCACTCCGGAAAGGATTGAGTCCGATAATGGGACTCATTTCAGAAATTCCCTTGTGGACAGTTGGGCCAAAGATTTGAGTGGATCTATCACATCCCCTATCATGCACCAGCTGCTGGTAAAATCGAGCGGTATAATGGGTTGCAAAAAACTATGTTGAGAGCAATGGGTGGTGGAACATTTAAGCACTGGGAGAAGCATCTAGCAGAAGCCACCTGGTTGGTCAACACTCAAGGATCGATCAATCGAGCTGGTCCTACCCAGTCTAGCTCCCTACATACTGTAGAGGGAGATAAGGTCCCTGTAGTACACGTAAAGAGCATGCTGGGGAAAGCGGTTTGGGTTCTTCCAGCCTCTGGAAAAGGGAAACCTCACCGTAGCACTGTGTTTGCTCAGGGACCTGGGTCCACGTGGTGGGTGATGGGGAAGAGCAGGGATGTCCAATGCGTACCGCAAGGGAATTTGATGCTGGGGGAGTGCAGATAGTGATTCCATGTATATATAGGCATATAGATACGTATGTAATGTATGTTAATTATTGTTAGTTTGTATATAAATATATGTTAAGCATGATGTAGTGATGTGGAATAAGGGGTGGAATGTTATGGTTTTGTGATTTTTGTTGTCGGTATTCCACATCATTACATCATGTAAGGTACGGGCAGTTAAAGAGTTAATTCCCTGGTTACTGCTAACTGCCTTTTTTGGTGTGGCCCTCCAAGGCGGAGGGGAGCAGGTGCACTCCCCAGGGGTCTTTGTGTTGGAGGGGGTGGTGAAGCCGCCTGGGAGCTGCAGGGCCTGTTCCTTCCTGCCCGGTGGAGAAAGCACATGGTCCTCCTGCAGTTTACTATCTAAGATTTTCAGCCTGTAAACTCTCTGTTATATTTCTACTAGTCTCATTTTTGATATATTTAGTAAAGTTAGTTGTTCCTCCTCAGATTGGTGCCGCTGTTTTTTGTGTTAGATCCGACAATTTTTTATTTTTCTTCCTCTTTTCTCGTTTTTTTTTTTCTTTCAGGCCTGTCCCCCTTGTCATGGATGCAGACCCTTAGATAATACCATGACATGTTGCCATGGAGAGAGGAGGAGGTTGGGAATGGGGGGCTGCTGCTAGGGCCACCAGCACATCCCCAGGCCCTGCAGTGAGGAGTCAGGGGTCAGACTGGACCCCAGCTCCCCAGATCCTCCTCCTTGCACTTCTTGAAGGTAGGGCTGACATCACCTTTCCCAAGGAGCACAAGCTCACCAAATAGCAAATAGATTTATGACCAATGTCTTGTAAGCACACATATCCAACATGTCACCAGCACACAGCGCTGTAGAGGAAGAGGGTCACCAAGAGGACAAGGGCCTGGAGCAGGGTGACACGGTGCAGCACTGCTGGTAGTCCTGGGGCAAGGCAAAGAGTAGAGCATGGGGGAACACTGTGAGCAAGTGGGGAGCCCCCCAGCAGCTCAGGCTGCACAGGGCCCACGCATGAGGCACCCTCTCCTTCTCGTGCACCAACACCAGGGATCAGGCCAGGTAAAGATGGGCAGTGGCAGCCTCTGTGCTTCCCCTGCTGGGGGGTGACTGGGTGCACTGACAGGGACAGCCATTGTGTGTCTGAGGGATGTCACCACTGCATCACAGACGGGGCCCTGTTTGAGTGGTTCCATGTGGTGTCCCTTTATCTGAAGAGCAGCTGGGAGAAGGAACTGGGTAGGAGCAGGGTGCTCACTGCATCTGTCAGCCTCCATAATCCCAGAGCCCAGGTGCCCTTCAGGCTGGTCATGTCCATGGCACCATCACAGGGCCGTCGTTAAGAGCTGAGTGGTTATGCTGGTGGCCGCACACTTCATGTGACTTCCAAGCAGAAGATGAAGCTCTGGATTCTGGCAGTCACGGCAGTCCTTCCAGTCCTCAGTGTCTTGGGCCACTGGGACCACAGGGTGTTCTGCACCGTTCCTCTGCTGGGCATAGTGGTGCTGACCATCCTCATGGCCAGGAGGCGCCGAACCAACGCCAAGGTAGGACCTAGCTGGTGTCACCAAATGCTGCCTATCCCATGGGATGGGATGGGATGGGATGGGATGGGATGGGATGGGATGGGATGGGATGGGATGGGATGGGATGGGATGGGATGGGATGGAATGGGATGGGATGGATGGGATGGAAGGGGATAGGATGGGATGAAGTGAAGGGAAGTGAAATTGAAGTAACGTGACATGATGTGATGTAAATTGAAGTGAAGTGAGCAAAGCAGAGTGGAGTGAGATGAAATGAAATGGAGTGGAGTGGAGTGGAGTGGAGTGGAGTGGAGTGGAGTGGAGTGGAGTGGAGTGGAGTGGAGTGGAGTGGAGTGGAGTGGAGTGGAGTGGAGGGCCCAACTCTGCACCAGGCTGGGGCCAAAGACATCCCTGTCCCTGTGACTCCATTCCCTTTCCCAGGTCCTTGCTCCCCGGGCAGGGCCCACCAAGGCTGGCAATCCGCACAACGTCAACTTTGCTTTCTGGAGCAGGGCACATCAGTAACGAAGAGCATGCAGACCAACAGGAGCACGGAGCAGAGTGGCAGGAAGGGGCCCGGCCCCACATTGCACAACTCGTGCTGCTGGGCCGGGCTCTCCTCATGTCCCCAAGAGCCGTTCCGGGCCGGAGCATCCCAGCGCTGCCAGAACATTCCATCAGAAGACCCGAGTGGTGGTGCCGAGCCTTTGCTGTCCTGCAGCAGAACCAGTCCCACCAGAAGATCCAAACTCAGCTGGTTGAGGTCACGTGGAAAAGGACGGCACAGAAGCAGATTGCGCAGGAAAGCAGCCTCTGGAAGAAGCTTGCCATGGGAGAGACAAGGAGGAACTTGGGGTCCAGCCGCCAGCTCAGAGCTCCTCGGGAACCCACCCTCCACTGACAGCATGGAGGACCTCTCCAGATCCCTGATGGAGTCCTTGGACACCACGAAAATCTGCCTCGGCCTGCTGGCCAAGATGGAAAAAAACAACGGCAGCGGTGCTGGAGAGGCGCGCGGGGGCTGGAGGAGCGAACACTCGGTCTGCGTGCGGTGCCGCCGGTGCCTGGATGACAGCTGCCCGCACCACAGCGGCTCCGCAGCCACCACGGCCATGGGCACGGTGACCGCCTCGCTCTGCTCCCTGGGTGTGGTGGTGAGGGTGGAGGAGGTACAGCTGCACGTTGGGTTGCGCTTCGAGCTGTCCGTCGGCGGGAAGACGCTGCACACATGGGAGAAAACCGTGCGGCTGCCCAAACGTTGTGGCAGTGAGGAATACTGCGAGGAGTGCGGAGAGCCTCTGTCCAGAAGTCCCGAGGACTGGGGGACGCAGCAAGGGGGGTCCCATCCCAACACAGCCTCCCAGTGGCCCCTGCCCCCCTGGGCACAGCCAGTCCCCCCGGATGCTTCGGAATGGCTGCAGAGAGCGGGGATGGAGCCCCTGCCCCAGGTGGAGTGCAGGGTCCCGGGGCACTGCAGCACAGGGCAGTGCCTCCTCTGCTTCTGGTGCAGGGTGAAGAGCGGAGGGAAGAACCCACAGACAGCGGGGACAGCTGAGGGCAGCAGAGAGATCAGCATCTGACAGCACTGTGGGAAGGGACCGGCTGCCACCCGCCCCTCTGCTGCCTGATTTTGAGTTCTCAGCTACGGTGTAGGGAGCACCAGCAATAAAGGGGACTGTGGCATACTGTGAGCATGGGTGGGAGTTTGATTCGAGGAGCCATTTTCTGCCATTCCCCTCCCCACAGCTGTACCAACACCCCCATGGGGTGTGCTGGGGCCTGGTGTAGTAGAGGACATGTTGGCTACTGCTGCTGATGGGGACTCTTCACCATGATGATGATCTCTCCATTATGTTTGAAAAGTCACGGCTGTCAGGCAAAGTCCCCGAGGACTGGAAAAGGGAAACGTCACTCCCATCTTTAAGAAAGGGAGAAAGGAGGACCCAGGGGACTACAGGCCGGTGAGCCTCACCTCTGTGCTGGGAAGATCATGGAGCTGATCCTCCTTGGAAGAGATGTTCAAGAACATGAGGGACAAACAGGTGATCAGAGACAGCAAGCGCAGCTTCACCAAGGGCAGATCATCCCTGACCCATCTGGTGGGCTTTAAGGTCCCCTCCAACCTAACTCATTCTATGGTTCCATGATTCTATGATGAGATTGTTTTCCTTCATAGGCCTGGAAATGGTTTTAGGGTTTAGCTGCTCCATCAGCTTCCCAGGGGTCACTGTGTGTGTGTTCAGACTGCTGTTCCCTGAGAACTTCACAACACTCTTCACCATCTTACTGGGTATAAACGTGCAGGTTTTGGTATCAGGGGTGCATGGGGCACCTGTGAAGAGAGGTCAGGGCTGTGTTTGTGAACCAGGAGCCGGGGCCAGAGCAGCATGTGGGCTGCACAATTTGGAACTGCAGAACAGGGACACGGAGCCTGGCAACCCCAATGGTCCTCGCTGGCCGGGTGATAATTAAACCTCAGGTCTTATCAGTGCTTGGACCCGCTGTCCTGGGCCCTCATCAGAGAGTCCAAAGGCGGTGGACATGCCACTTGGCCAGTTCCAGTGCCATGGGTGGCCAAACTTGGAGTCCTGAGGCTTGCAGCCTGTGCCGCCTGCCCACAGAGTGCTGCTGAAATGCTATTGTTCTTAACAATCCCTTAAGTATATTACACCTTCCGCAACAATCCTCTTAGAGGAAGCCGTCGAGATGGCTGACAAAGGGCAAGGTGTCATTTAAATACACCTAGGTGTTAGTCCAGATGGAAAGAGCATGGCCCAGGGCACGGGAAGAGGCCACGGGGCTCTTGGGCTCCTTCAAGGCTTTGTCCCATCCTGCACACAGGATGGCTCCAGCCACTGGTGGGGGGAGCAGCATCCCTTGGCCCCAGCCAGAGCTGCCACCAGCTCGTCTCTCCCCATGTAGCTCCACATCTCCCGTCAGCCTTCCTGATGGAAGAACTGCAGAGATTCAGACCTCAGCATCCAGCTCATCTTTGGCGCAATCCGGCGGCCCCGTGTGGATACGCTCAGCTCCTGCAGTTGACCTAAGTCTTGCTCAGGCTGATGAGCCACAGTAACCCTGATGCGCTCGTTAATATTAAAGCACCAGGTGTGTGCTCACAACCATGACCCGAAACAGAAGCAATACATCCCTAGAACAGGTGACCCATTGGAATCCACTGGGGGAAATAACAAATTACATGGAGAGGTCAGAAATGATGCGGTAAAATTCTAAGCTGGGACTGCAATCCAATCACTTTATCTCATAAATAATTTCATACATCTGAGCTCTCTGGAGCACTGTACCCAGTGCTGGGCTCCCCAGTTCAAGGGGGACAGGGAACTGCTGGAGAGAGCCCAGCGGAGAGCTGCAAGAGATGGTGGGGACCGGGAGCATCTCCTGATGGGGAGAGGCTGAGAGCCCTGGGGCTGTTCAGCCTGAGGAAGAGAAGGGGAGAGGGGATCAGATCAGTGCTGATCAGTAACTGACGGTGGATCAAGTGGATGGGGCATGAGGAATAACTTCTTTACTGTGAGGGTGGCAGAGCTCTGGAACAAGCTGCCCGGAGAGGTGGTGGAGACTCCTTTCCTGGAGATATTCAAACCCACCTGGACGCTTTCCTGTGTGTGTAACCTGCTGTATGGAACCAGCTTTAGCAGGGGGTTGGATTTGATGATCTCCAGAGGTCCCTTCCAGGGTCCTTTCCCTATGGTTCTGTGATCCTATGATTCTGTCAACCTGGGTGACTGCAGAATGCTGAGCTGGGGCTCACGAGGACGTCTCCCTAATTCCTGGCCTCAGCACCTCCCCGGCTAAACCGGGTGCCTGCAGCACCGAGAGCAGCTTAGTGCCCCGTGCACAGCTCCAGTCGTGCTGGCATGAGGATAAGGTGGGGATCACCACGATTAGCACTGAAGCCAACAGCTAAGAGCTCGCTGTGAGCTCAGGCAGCTTTGTTGGGGCAGAGCCATGTCCTGACTTGTCTGCTTCTGCTAAGAGGATCCGGGCAGTCCGGTTAGCACTGGGAAAATACCATTTCCACAATACCCAGTTTCCTCCCTCTCTCAGGGCACTGAGCAGAATCGGGGTGAGCACCACACTGGATGAGCTGAGGTTGAAGCAGGGCATGATCTGTGCTTCAAGAGAGCAGGAAAAGGCTGCTGGGTGAAACACAGCATCTCTGCCTGCTCTCTGCATCTGGAGCATCCTCAGACGCAGCAGCAGCAGCCCTGTGGCCACATCCCCACTCTGCCCAAGATATCCCAGCTGTTACAGGCTCACTAGAGGTTTAATCACTCACGCAGGACTTAAGGCTGATCCAGGCACACATGCTGCATAGCAAAGCAGAACAGAGCAGAGCAGGCCAGGCAAAATGGAGCAAGGCCAGATCCAGACCCAACTGCCACAGGAAACATCTTCATTGCAAGGGTTGCCCTTCACCAAAAGCTGCTGGGCGAGAGCAGGGGACAAAGACCTGAGCAGACACTGTTCTCCTCTGAGGAGCCCTGACAACTGCCCTGGAGAGGATGGAGAGCAACGGGACGGAGATGCCTCCTTGCTCTCTGAGGTGCAGCCTCACCAGGGCTGAGTACAGAGGGGTGATCACTTCCCTGCTCCTGCTGGCAACACTATTTCGGATGCAAGCCAGGATGCCATTGGCCTTCTTGGCCACCTGGGCACACTGCTGGCTCATGCTCAGCCAAGCATTGACCAATTTACCCAGGTCCATTTCCTCTACACAGTCTTCCAGACACTCTGCCCCAAGCCTGTAGCGTTGCCTGGGGTTGTTGTGGCCAAAGTGCAGGACCCAGCACTTGGTCTTGTTGA